>NW_021850942.1:23476-30418 GCF_003651465.1 Formica exsecta
ATTCCTGTCCCCGTGTATATAAGATAGAGTATATATGAATGATTTAAAGGAAGTAAATTAGTAATAGAACGTTTATAGAACTTACTGTTATTTTTCTTATCTTCTTATTCTCGTGGTTTAATTTCCAAAGGCACGTTAATCAGATGAGCATCGATTAAATGTTTCATTGAATTGTAAAGATTGTTTCTTCCGTAAATATAATTGCAAGACTTGCATGTCATTTGTCCGTTTATTATTATGAAATGTTTTGACATCCAATTACGGAGAGCTACCGTTGTATGTTCGGTAACATCATGCATTTCGAATAAGTGTTTTTTCATAGGAGCCATAATAGTTTTTGATAGAGGAAAACTGCTATCACAAAGTTTACATTTAATATTATCATTTTGTATTATACAAAATTGCTGTTCCCAATTAGCTTCTCTTCCGGCATCACTTTGATAAACTTTATTATGTTGAACCATTATGTGGATTCTAAAATTTTTTGTACTATAAGCTTGATAAATTTTATTACAAATGCAGCATTTTGCTTCATAATCGATGCCTTCTAATTTGAAATATTCCCATCCCCAGTCACAGGTTCTCTTTGACATGAAGTTCATTTTGTATCACAGATCGTGTGTTACTAAATATAAGAAAAAAACTATTTCGACAAATATACATAAAAGATAAAAGAGAAAGGTCATGGAAAAACATATGGTTGTTTATGTGAATGTAAATATTGATACATATACAACCTATATATAATAAATAATCATTCTGGAGATTATGTATCGAATATTCAAAATAATGATATTAGTAAGAGATGGAAGTTGTAATAACATAAATAATTGTGTATATTTTTATAGAAAATATATTAGATGAGAGAATAGAATCAAAATTGTAAAATATAAATCTTTATTCCGATTAAACTAGATATAAATATATATGTTAATTTATCAAATTCAATTTTTTATAAAGTTTAAACTTAGAATTCTAATACATTTTTATGAGATCCACTCATACATCCAGTAGAGGATACTATTGCCTCATCTTGCTCCCGTTGTGCTGTGTCCTCAAATTCAGGTGGCAAATGTAGAACCTAAAGACAAAATAAATAGTATAAAAATTCATATCAATACCAATATAAAAAACTTAATCAAATAAAATCATTAACTTGACTAACTTCTATGACAAATTTTTTACGACGTAATTTAAACGCTAAATCTCTAAATTCTGCACAGCGAGGTGCCAATGTATTTAATGCAGACAATTTTTCAATATGCAAAAGACCATGATAATCTTTGAACAATGGATTGGTCTCTTTGGCAGATCCTGCAAATGACTCTAATCTGACTGCTATGTCCGACATGTGTTCAATTCTCTCAATGACAGCATCCTAGAAAAAAAATATATATTATAAAATTGATCACTATAATAGAAATTAGTTTTCAAAACTTACAGTGTTGTCGAAATTATTAATTGGAACTGTTATTACACCGACTGCGTACGAATTCCTCAAAAGTGCTCTGAAGCAATACAAGAATTTTAACAAATCTCGATTTGAAGATTTCTCTGTATCAGAAAGCCATAATCTGGATCCCAGAGAATGTATAATAATTCTTAAAATTTTTTTCTTGTCTGTTGTTTCAGAGATAAAATATTGCCCATTATGTAAAGTTTCTTGAATGGTATATAACAAGTCAGTGTATGCAGTGTTTTCAAATAGATTATTTTGCCACTGTAGATTATTTTCATACCATTGTTTTATATCTGCTTGTTCTAAAAGATCTTGTTGCATTGGTTTCGTAAGATCGTAGTAATGACCAAAGATTTGATTTGCCATAGGAGACGAGTCTATTACTTTCATGTTTTGATATCGCCAAGCAATTTTCATTTGTTCATCTGCATTATCTACAGTTTTTGTATACAGATCTGAATCGTTTATAACTGCGGGCAATTCTGATACAAATTGGGAAGGTTGGACATCTTGTGAGGCAATTAATATAGGCTGAGATGTGACCACTCCCTCTGCCATACAGTATTTTAATGCAGTTTTAGCATAGATACCATACTTGTCTTCTTCTGTAATTTTAGTCACATATATAGCTTATATACAAAATATTTACAAAGTTTACATATAGATTATATTAATAACAATAAACTTATTTGAATATGTACCAATTAAAAGTATTGAACCAATGGGTAAACCTCCACCTGAAAAAGATAATTAAAATTATAGAAATACGATTATTTTGTAAAAAAACAAAAAACAAAAAACAAAAAACAAAATAGCACATGTACACAAACCTATTATATTATCTAATGAAAGTATCCCTGTTGAAATAAGCAACTGCGCATTTCTTATAGACGGCTTTGTGCCTGGTATCACCGGAAATTTAGTTTTAATTTTTGTCGTTTCGGTAATCATTTCTTTTGTGCCTGAAGCCATTTGTATATAAATATTATCTGAAAAGTAATTAAACATTTATATATACAGTTTAATCTAAAAAAATGCTCATTATATTATATTTTATCCAGAAATATCACAATAATTACATTTTTTATATTAGAACTTTATATCTTTACTATAAACATATATGAATATGTATAATAAATATAAGAAAAATGATCATTTACCTGTCAATATGTATACAGATTATTTTAGGTTAGGTTAGGTTAGGTTATGTTAGGTTAGGTTCACGTGTTATACATATTTTTGCGACCATTATCCTATAATCGATCGTTATTCAACGTAGTTTTGATATCAGTCAAGTGATGACACCACTTTGAATGAAGACGATCGGCAGTCGACGTTTCTAGCGGTTTTCCGCGTCGCCGCCAGAGTGCGATCGCGTCGCGGCGGCAGTAATTATGGTTCGCCGTTTGAACGATACATGTACTCGTTCTATCCCTACGCGCAGTTCCGTTAATGGCATCGTACGTTCGATAGAAGCAAGAGCGCACGGTCTTTCGTTTCGTTGCCGGATGCGATCGCGCGCGAGCATCCATGTGACAAGGACAGGGATAGAAAGAGACAAAGAGAGAATCATCGAAGCACGCCGAGTCAGCTGCGTCGAGAGGCGCGCGCGCGCGCGCTTGCGTGCGTGTGTGCGCGACACGAGTGAAGTTAGGTTATGCAATTGTTTGGTACGATCGCTCGCGCGCGGCCGCGTTTGATGCCAACGCTCGATGCTATGTGATTTATCCGCGACGGTTCGAATCGTGTGCGTGTGTGTGCCAGTGAACGAACATCCGCGCAACGTGCGCGATCAGAATGCGCGACGGCGTACGTTGGACTGTACGACGATCGTGTTGCGTGAAAAACGAATTTCGCGCGTGTCAACCGGCGCATCGGCTAGACGACGCTCGGTAGTGCGGAAACGACTCTGATAAATTCCGGAATGTTTCTCGCGAACAAGCGCGTTCACGGTAGTATTAGCTTCGAAATAACGAGATTCGGATCATCGATCGCGGAGTGCTCGATCTCGGAGTAACAAGGGACAAAAGAAAGAGAGAGAGAGAGAGAGAGAAAGCGACATGGAGAGGAAACACGCGAGAAGAGAACGGGACAGCGCGATGAGAAAAAAGATAGATTCCGGAGAAAGGTGAAGAGACGGACTCGTCGTAGTTCCTCGCGCGCGCGGCGAACTTGAAGCTGCATCTCGTGCGAGTGCGCGCAGGAGGAACTCGGCCGAACGTTGGAACCCGCTCTATTTCCCTCTCTTTCTTCGCTACCGTCTTCCACGATCATTCGTTCCTTCTCGCTCCCGACCTCTCTCCTTCTTCGCGCGCGCGCACGCCCTCTCCCCTCTCCTCTCCCAACCAGCCGTTCGCCGCCGTATGTTTCCTTCTCATTTTGTCCGATAGAGGGCGTCTCTCTTCCGCGGTGCCGTTTCACGACCTCTCGCTCCCACCCGCTCTCTTTTCTTCTCTTTCTCCGGACAAGCGGCAGCACGCTGCCCTCGCTCAACTACCTGTTGTGACGTCCAGCGCTCTCGACGCAACCGAACAAATCCGTCAGAGTAAATATCTAGCGTCGCGTCGGTGTTTACTCAGTGTGTTTCCTTCATCTAACGACGATCATTGGACGCGTCGATAACATCGAGAACGTCGAGAAGATTTTCGTGCGTCGAAAAGCGCAGAGCAACGCGACTGAATTCACGGTGAACCCTGATTGTGCGAAGCCGCGAAAGGCTCGTGTGTGTCGCGGTGGTCCCCATCCCTCCCTCTTTCTTACGCCAGCATCTCCGTGACGAGAGCAATACACGCGAGGGGAAGCGAGAAACGGAGAACGAGTGAACGAGAGAGGGACAACACGCGCGTCCGTGAGATGAAGTGAGAGAGAGCGAACGGGAGAAAGGACTCGAGCGGGCTCTTATCGAGAAGTTAGTCGCGCGCGGCGAACCTTCCGTCCCACCGTCGTCAAATCTTCTGTTGCGCGCGTTGTCGAGAGTGACAGTTTGTGAACCCGATATTTCGAGCGGACTCTGGCGCAACGTCGGACTCCAAGTGACGTGTATTACACGTGCGTATATGTAATATATATATATCATAAACATTTCGCGTGAAAATATAAATACGGCAAAATTCGAGCGCGCACATCCGAATTGAATATAGCGCTTCTCTACGTTAACGCGACGCTACGAATACAGCCGTGAATGTAGCCGCGCGAATGTAACTGCTTGATCGAGGAGCGCGGAACGCGATAATCGTATTCGGAGTTTCGAAATAATACCGGAGGAAGGAGAGCACACTGAAGCACAACAGAGTTCGGTGAGCGGGCCGTGCGACGACGCGCGCACTATCGCGCGCGCGGTCACGTGGATCACGAACAAAAGGCGGAACGCGCCGCGTTCATTGACGAGTCGCGTCGACGCCGCGCGCCGGTGGCATCATCGCGTCACGATACGCGTATCGCGCGGGAGAGTTCGCGAGTGTGTACGTGTGTGCGGTAGCTCTGAAATCTCTCCGTCGTAACCGTTACATTCGTCACGCCGATGTAAGGGTATCTCTTTCTCATCGTAATATTTACTTTGGCAGCAAGTGCGTCGTTCTTTCAAAAGGAGTCTCGGCGAAGAGCATCGATCTTGACCGCGGTCAAGTCCGGGTTGCGCCCCGTGTGCGCGGTTAATACGCGGGCCAGATGCTTCCCTGCCGGAAGTCAGGCACGATCGTCGACACGCCAGCGGATTGGAGAATGCTAGGCACGCAGACAGCGGTGCAGCCGGTGGTAGAGGACGACGAGGTCGCGCGGCCGGCATCGCGCGTTATCAACGACCACCTCGGTGGCTTTAATTGAGAACTGGCTTATCCTGCGGTAGATTTAGGGGGCTGTATGGAGGCCGGGGGGCTCCTGTCCCGTCAGCCCCCGCAAGGCCCCCCCGGCACCATCTCCGTGTGCGCGGGCCAGGGCCCGAACGGGCACACCGGTAACGTACCCGGCGCCGGCAACGTCCTCAGCCAATCTGCGATCCACGAGTTGAACGCCGGTCAGTTAGGCTTAAGCAGCCAACAGCAGTTGCATCTTCAGCAACAGCAGCAGCAACAAATGGGCCAAGCACCCGGTATGGGTGAGGTGCTCACCCCGAAGAGGCAGGCGGTCGTGGACCGTTTGCGACGCAGAATCGAGAGTTATCGCCGCAGACAGACCGACTGCATCCCCAGGTTCGATCAGAGCTTCAACGGATTGTGCGAGCAGAATACATATGACACCCAGGTGCTGAAGCAACGTTTCCTAGAGAGCAAGGCAAAGCGGCAGGCTAAGAAGACGGACAAGAAGCAGAACGACTCGGTCGGACTCTCCAACGTTCACATGGTAAGTTCTTCGTCTCTTTTATTCTTATATTGTCTTCTTCTTCCTTTTCTTCTGCCCGTCTTTATCGTGTCGGGCAAGCGTAGGTGTGTCTACGCCGCTGTGGGAATTCGAACTTGTTACAAAGTCGGCGGCGTCTCTCCTTCCTTTCCTTCCTTCCTTCCTTCCTTTCTTCCTTCCCCATCGAACTTCCTCACCTTGGAGGTGGAAGCGCGCTCTTCACGTCACGCGGTAGAGGAACGTATCCGATGTATTCAATATACCGTTTATATGCTCGGAAAATTCAAATATATCCTCACAAACGGTCTCGCTGGAGTTAAACATTTCTAACAATATTTGAATAATCAAATCATTTTTTTTTCCTTCTCGCAAAAAATCTCAGACTACCTCCGACTTTACGGAAACGATTGTATTATTCCCGTCAACCGCGTTGTTAATCGAATTTACGAATATTATTCGAGATATATGCGGGTATCCCAGTATTGACCGAATTAATCCAAAGCATCGAATCGCGTCGGTTATTGTATGCGAACCCTTTCTTCCTTCCCCATCGAACTTCCTCACCTTGGAGGTGGAAGCGCGCTCTTCACGTCACGCGGTAGAGGAACGTATCCGATGTATTCAATATACCGTTTATATGCTCGGAAAATTCAAATATATCCTCACAAACGGTCTCGCTGGAGTTAAACATTTCTAACAATATTTGAATAATCAAATCATTTTTTTTTCCTTCTCGCAAAAAATCTCAGACTACCTCCGACTTTACGGAAACGATTGTATTATTCCCGTCAACCGCGTTGTTAATCGAATTTACGAATATTATTCGAGATATATGCGGGTATCCCAGTATTGACCGAATTAATCCAAAGCATCGAATCGCGTCGGTTATTGTATGCGAACAGTATGCTTATCAGCTCGAACGATGACAATTGAAGATAAGCAGCTGTGTGACGTTTTCTCCAACAGCGTTTCGTTTTTCAATGCCACGATATCACTCGAGAAATCTATTTCTAAAAGTTTTGAACCATAAGAAAAAGTAATCATGTGGTATTCGAACAAAGTAATATATATATAAAACATATGTAAATATTTTAGAGATACATTTTTCTTTTATATTTTAAAACTATTTTATACAAGATTTATAAAAA
>NW_021850942.1:30443-37654 GCF_003651465.1 Formica exsecta
ACCGATGCGTTTAAGACAACATTTTCTTTTCAGATAATAATTTTATTTATTTCTAATTATTTTATTTATTTTTAATTTAAGAAACAATAATTACTTGTAGTGTCCGTGCAAGCGTATAATTGAAAAGAAAACTAGTTTATGCTCTGCTAGAGATTGAATAAAAGGCAACTACGGAATATTTTTATTTGACCGTGCCAATTAATCGCGCGCTTCTACTGCGTTCATCGAGTAAATCAATGAATTTAACGTGGCGTTGAAATCGAGACGGAACAGGTGGACACGTGGATTGTTAAGGTCGTAGGTCGCGCCCGCGCTAGTTACCCGTAGGCGTTCGATTCGAGACGTCCCTGTGTTAACCTTGGCTTTACGTCAATGCAGGGGCGTTCTTACGATCCTGGCTACGCGTAACATCATTGTCACGAACGTTCGCGCAAAATGTTTACGTAGAGACCTTTGCATGCCACGTGCAAATATCTTTCGTTCGGAAAAAAGAACCGAATATTTCCATCATCTCGATTAAATAATGAATGTCGTTGGATATGTCAAATACTTATCGGTTTGATTATTTCTCTGATTAACCCGAGAAATTTACATTCTGAGAAATTATTTTATCAAAATTACTATTGAAAATGAAAAGAATTATATTATTTTTTCCAGAAAAAAATAATCAAAGATAAATAGTTTTAAAGCCAATATAATAGGATAAAATTATAGATTAAAGATTAACAAGTATTAAATCATGGTTCGAAATTATTAAAAATGTAAATATATAATCGCGTGTGATTAATTTATATATGTGATGAAAGACTGAGGTAATAAATTTACCCTTTTTTTCGCGATGCGTTAAATTGATCATTGATTCAACTAAAAACTTAAAATAATTTGTTGAAAGCAAAACTAACAAGACAAAGTTATGATGGAACATATTTTGTTTTGTTTTGTTTTTTTTGTCATAACCATTACGTTGTCAACGTACCCGAGCGTATGATGTTAAGTAATACGTAAATGTGAACGTCATCGGGGTGCACTTTATAAATGTCGCGTGCAAAGATGAACGATAACAACTTCTCCACATCGGATGACGTTGGGTCATCGATGTGTGCTGTACGTGTGTAATGTGACGTGTACACGCCCGTCCTATACGAATCGCCGTCAGCCATAAAGGTGATAGGTAACACACTCGCGTCATACGAAATTGTTATCAAGTTGATATAATTAACTCGCATGATCTGAAAGATTCACCGTGATATATAAAAGACGGAAATATCGGGAGCGTTTATCAATGAATCAGATTAACGGAAATTCGAAATCGTAGTTCGCAAAAATTTACATCCTTCGTAATTTTATTATATTCACTTGTTCATGTAATTTTTAACATTTTTTACAATGTATTTTATATTTATTTCTTACAATTAATGAAGTAATTAAACTTTATAACGGAGATACAACGATTGTTTCAGAGTTGTCTATAAAAGACAATTTCCTTCCTTTCTTGCTTAAATAAGAAACTGGAAACTTCACATTTAATCGGAATTTGTTAAATGTTTCACATATATATCATCTAATATTTTAGAACAACTTTAACACGATTACTTAACACAATTTTTTTTACTTTCTCTAATGCAAACATTTTCTTTATCATTGCCGATTTCGTAATCAAGGTTATAATTTCCACAAATTTACCTCAAATTCATTTAAAAATTCTAATTGATGCAAAATCACTTTTCTCGAGCCTGAGGAACAAAGTCGTGCGATTACATCGATGCTCCGACCTCGCGATACCGTCCGATTGATAGCGAGTTATCGTGCCACAAAACGTGGAGTACGCGAGGAGATTGCAAGGGAGGGAACCGACAGGAAACACTATCCGATGCGATGCAACAAGATCGTCGATAATCGCGCGCATTCGCGCGGTTTCATCTTCTCGCACGATTTGTCTCTTTTCTTTTTTTTTTTCTTCTTTTTTTTCTTCTTTCTCATTTTCGCCCGATTCTAGGCTCGAGTACGCGCGCGTGTTCAAGTCGCGATGCGTATAGAGGGCCGCGTTCCGCTCATTCATAACACGCCGCGAACAATGGCGGGGCCACCGCGAGATACGGGGGAAAGCTATGGGAATCACGATTTCCGCCGAGAGAAGCTAACTACGGTGAACCAGATCTAAAAGCGCCTTCCCTTCGGCATCGTCGCTCGATTCGCGTGTCCCAATTTATATATCGAATCTACAAAACGATCGCGCGCGTATTATGTAAAAGATTAGCTATCGATTAATATTTTTATACATGATGATATCAGATGTAGCAAAACGATTATTTGCGTGATAATAAGGTAATAATAGATGATTATAAAATAAATTTTAATTGTTTTGAGAGAATTTTTATTCGAAAATTAAAGCCATCTTTTGAGTCTCTTGAATAAATTTTTCTTTATGTGTATATTTTTTTTATAATATTGTAGAGATTGTTATAATAAATAATAATTACTCGAGGTATTACTTTTAATCACGTAAGAATAGAGAAATAATATGCAAGTAAATATTATTGCAGAATTATCATCATTTATAACTCGCAACAAGTTCAAAACATTTTCCATCTCGATAATTTTTATCAGAATATTGTCTATATATAAGATTACAGTTCCATAGAATTTTACTCTCATCGAGTTATTAATAATATATTGATTTTATCAGAGTTCAAACAACAAACCATATTGCGACAAGGAATTATCGTGCATTAAAAATTCAGATAATATTGGGAAGAAAATCATTGATAGAATTTAAACAGTATCGTTTATTCTCTGATTCTGTGACATTGGTAGGAATTTATCAAGTTTGAATAAGATTTGACTTACGTGACCAAAACATATGTGACTTTCTTCTGATATTACGATTTTCGTACACATTAAATATGAACAAAAATAATTTCTATGTGACAATATCGTTAAATTTATTTCAATATTCTCTACAATAGCATAAAAAGAAAATTGCACGGTTCTCTCTCCATTTTTCTCGAGCAACAAGATCGGTTCTTAACGCGCGCGACATGTATGGAATCGTTTTGTCGTTTGGCCGCTGTCGTTCTTATTCAAAGCCGTCCGGTGCCACGGATGACACGTGTCAGAGGGATCCGTGGCTCGCGACACGAAGAAGGATGCCACTCCGACTAGATCGGCAGTGATGCTCAATTGGCGACTGTATCGGGGACTATATCCCGCAATCGGTGCACACGAGAAAGAAACTCGAGGTTATTTGTTCGCGTTCATTCTTATCTGACGCTACCTCGAGAGTGAGTCACTTGCTGAACGGCGAACGAGACCGGCGAGATCAGTCGCAGCGACACTCATCTTGTCGAACGAGACACTGTTGTTTTGATCAAGACTCTTTCACCTTGAAAGTGCTCAACTAATAACTCTGATCGTTTTTCAATACATTTTATTACAAGATACCATTCCGATTTATAGGATATACTTGTTTTTACCATCAAAAAGAAGGAAGGGTATTTAAACAAATATTTTAATTTATGTAATTTTGATAATTTATATTTAACAAAATAATTTTTGTTGTTGTTACATAACGCAAATTATTTTTCATATTTTTATTTTATTGTATTGCATCTAGAATCTTTGTGGAAAATTAATAGGTAAAGAGATCTCTTAATCTGTTAATTTTATTAAATGTTAAACTCTTTCTCTCTTATAGTTTTCTTTTTTTTATATAAGCTCTCTTGTGTCAAATGAACATATTTAATATAAGATAATATAAAAATTTAAAGAGACTAAAATTGCGATTGTTTTCTTCTGTATTTAATTTTCGGATATTTGAACCAAAAAAGATTTTTCCAATGGTGCGTCAAATTTGCTATTATTTTATTTGTCGAATTTGCTTGTTATTACTAAAAGAACTATAAGAAATAGATGTTGCAGGGATCGAAACGACTGCAAAACCGCCGCGTCTCGTTCGTCTAATATTACGGACCAATCGCGAAAGATTTTACCGACGAAATAGATAATAATTTGTCAGAACCAAACAATTTTTATTAGCCGTTGCACACGCGTCCGCTTATCCCTTTTTCATCGAAAATGTTTCCCTTCAAGTCGATCGAGAGAACTTAACATTCGTTTCAGCATAGTCATTATGCTAGCCCGACAACTCTCATTACAACCCATTAGCCGGACGCCCACCGACAATTTAGGACACCGTATAGGCATCTCGGTCACTCGTCTCCGAGCGTCGGTTTATAAGAATCGGATTTATTTCTCCGTTTTGCTCGAATCTATGATGTGACCGCTAAATGCTAGGCGGGCCTATCCTTTTTACACGTAGGATAGTCTCAAGGATATCTCGCGTCCGGCTTTAAATTCTTCGCCTGCTGAAGGACACGAATCCTTTAATCCGGGATTTCCTTAATTTGAAATCCAGGATTATTTTATTAGCAAATTAGAGTTTTGTTCGAGAAACCAAATGCTACAAATTTATTAAATTATTTGTCTCTAACCTAATTAATTTGTAACAGAAATGAAAGTCGAGATAGATGATGGATTATTCTATATATTTAAACTATTTTATACGAAAAATTTTTATATGCGAAATCGAGACGATAAGCACACGGTCGTGAAAGGAAAAGATAATTTTGTCACGAGGACGACAAAAATAAATAAATAAAAATAAAAAGACCATTCGGACTTTTGTTCCACCTACGAGCGCGTCCGTTCATGACCGCGAAACGCGCGTCTCCGCCAAATCGGTACCGTCGCAACCTTGGACGACAAGTTGACAGGACATAACGATGACAAAAAAGGGCAGAAGTGGTGGTATCCGATGATGCTACGTTTTTCTATGTGCACGCGCGATTTGCATCGCGCGTCCTCGTGCATGAGCACGAATAAAACGGATCGCAGCGGTTCTCATCGAGTTATACGCGATGACGAACGAAATTTCGTGAAATGCCATTCATAAGATGACTAAGCCGATAACGATCAAGTGTTATCGTAACGGTGTCAGATGTTTGTTCGCTGTTGCATCCTGACATTTAATTCTCAGATGCACAGTATCACACGAGGGATTTAGAAATTAGACTCTTTCATTTTCTTATCAAATTCTTTCGATATCAAATAAAAAATTTAACATTTATTATTCAATATTTTTTATTATACGCTAATATATAATTATTTTTAATTTTTAACATAATTAATTAAAACGCGAATATTCGTAGAATTTTGTTTATTATCACTTTTTATTATACATTAGACGTAATATACTTAGTATTGTGAAAGTTGGAAATTTTTATCCAACGAATAAGTTTTGTTGATAGGAATGATAACGGCTTCGCTTCGTTAAAACTTCGATAAAAAGCCTCAAGTCGCCATCACAGCGACTCGCTGAAGCGTTATCTTTGTGAAATGCAGATTGCCTTGTGTTCGATTCGCAGAAATTTCAAGGCTACATCGGCCAACGCGATGTTTGCGCGATAATCGGAATTGTATATGCGCGCGAGCTTGCCAATAGCGTTCAAGGAAGCGCTTCCAGAAGACACAAATTATTGCCAGAAGACACAGAGATCCGCTTTGTCGAGCGAAGTTCGAGGAGGCGTCTCGAGAATTTACAAATTATCGCACATCCGTAGATAAAACTTTACTTTCAAAGTGGCTACTTTGAAGTACCAACCAGCGTTATCAGTGTTATTACGCCAGTTATCGGCGCCGTCGATATATAGTCGAAAATGCTCGTCATGGAACGCACGCGTGTAACATTCTGTAAAATCTCACAAAGTTGTCTCGCAAGAAGCGTATAATTACACTTAAACCGTAACTTATCCATAATAGCCGCTTTAAGCGTGATAATAACACTGCCATTATTGTTTTTGAATATCGCCAACTCCCAGTGAGAGAGAAAGAGAGAAACTATAACACTTTGCAGTTTCGAATATTACGTCACAAAATAAAATTAAAATATGCATCGAGCTCATCATTAACTCATTAATTTCCGCGTTCGAAAAAATGATATTTTTGTCATAACTATTAATGTGTGAAAAATTATTTCATAACTTTTAACGCATTGGATCGTCGCACATACTTTAAGAAATTATTTATATGCAACATTTCATACACAACAATCCTCTTTCTCTTCGAACGCGAATCAAAGATTCGACGAGGATGTGAACGGAACTACAGAGTCGAGACAGATGTTTCCGATTTTCGTCTTCCTTTTATCGTTTTAATAAGAGCAAGGGTGTCAGTTTGGCGCATCTCGCGGGATTCGGTATATGCCGATGCAACGTTACGCGCATAAGATATGTAACGGGCCTTCTCGGAACGCTTTGGGGAACGGTTGGAATTCGTGGTCGTGTGTTCCGACCACCCAAGCGGTTCCGCCGGACATGCCGGTCGCGTCTTTCGGAACGAGTCGAACGCAGTATTGCCTCGGCTTGATTATGTTTACGAGCGAATCGCGCGAGCGTAGTTATAATCACGTTTACCACGCAGCCGGTCGGTCCCGCGATCTTTCGTGAAAGCGCGCGCACGTTGGCTATCGTCCCAGGTAAGGGGGAAGAGTACGTCGTAAAACGAGGCATAGCAGCTACCCTTTATTGTTATGTGGTAAGCCGTAAATTTATTTCAAGATGTTTAGAAAAAACATTCTCTACAGATGTTGTTTACAATTAATGAGAAGTAATGTTGTTTCTTGCAAAATTTACAATCAATTTTTTTCTTTTCGAAAATACAGCGAGGAAAATTGTCAGCGATATTATATGCTATATATAGGCGCATTTTGTTATTCGTTTTATACAGATTCGTTTTAGAGAATGGAAAATGGATCGCGATAACGGTTCCTATAATATCAAATAAAATACGAATGGGACGATTTTCTCGAAGGAGATTTTCCACCGGTGTCCCTCAACCGTGACCGAAGTGCAAGACACAACACAAAAGCCTCGAAATGCATCCGCCGTTCCGAGAATTGGTCGTCTCGTGGACGCTCGTCGGGTCATTGGCGAGATCTCGAAAACGAGCGCGTTCGTATGGTGCGTGAGTGCGTG
Organism: Formica exsecta; assembly: GCF_003651465.1. Taxonomy (NCBI): domain Eukaryota; kingdom Metazoa; phylum Arthropoda; class Insecta; order Hymenoptera; family Formicidae; genus Formica; species Formica exsecta. The sequence goes on from NW_021850942.1 coordinate 37,475, forward strand.
CGTGCGAGGTTTCGGGCTTCTCTCGTTCGTACATGTGTGAGCGTTTGTCCGATGATCGTCGAGTGAGCGACGAGTCTCTATCTTTCTCTCGGCTGGGTGGCCTTTCCTTGGCACACAATAAACACGGGAGCAAATCCTCCCCCCCCCCCCCCCCCCGCCCCCCAACCCCCCGAGAGCCGG
>NW_021850942.1:38153-56011 GCF_003651465.1 Formica exsecta
CCCCCCCCCGATGAAACACGGACCGGTGAACGTCGGGGTCCCGAAAATGTGCGTCTCTCTACGGGTGCGAAACACGACCAGACACACGCGTCGAGACCGGCAGCCAAGGCGATGTTTGTGCGTCGCGTCGACCGGTCGAATCATAATGCTCGCCAAGACGTTTGCCCCTTTACGGCCGCACTCCGACAAGACGGAGGGTGTTACATTCCGGACGTATGACGCATACGGCTTCGGGCGATCCCTTTTCTACGGCCTTGAGGCTTTCCAGATCTCGTAGTCGCTTCGAAAAACGTAACATCGTCCATTTTAACGCCGTTCGATTTCGACTAACCGACGTTTAACGGTTCCTTTACGATGCGCGATTTTACTACGATGTCGTTTACGACATCCATGCAGCTTGAAATCGATTCTCATCTCGCGCACTTTGGAAGAATTGCTTTTCGTATAAAGAGCGATAGATCATAAAAATAACATATAGATTGACATTTTTATACACGGGCCAAGCCAAACTTGTACGAGATACTAACATAAATTTTACGGGCTTTAAGCGCCGGGTGACCCCCGTATACATTTTCCCGGTATCTCCTCTCGGCTGTTCATTCGCGGACACATGGCTCGCTCTCGAGTAATGAGCGACAGGTTTAATCTGGCCGGTCACGTACAAGTTAGATGGCTCGCGCGTTCATGAATACGATATCTCCGGCAAAGAGAGATCGGCTGAGAGATCGGCTCCCTTAAAAAACGCAGACAGCGATCGGTTTACTTCATCATTATTTTATCCGATCACATTTGCTTAATTATATCCACAACCATTTTAATTTAAAAAAAAAAAATGCAGATATTATTTGTGTACGATTGCCATGACGGTCGAAATTCTAGTCGCACGCGAAAAAGGGAGAAAAAATATAGCCACTCTATAGACACACACCCGGGAGAGCCCGTTAACGTGTCAGTCCACTCTCCGAGATCGTATATGAAGAAAATAAATGTTCCACAATAAAGGATCGCTGCGCGTTGCAACCGACGTGCAACAATTTATCGCGCCAGGTGCGCCGCGACTTCTATCGCGCGCGACTTTCATTACCGCGCCTAGTGACGTACGTTTTAATGGCAAAAAAATACGAAATGCATCGCGCGCGTCGGGATGACGAAACGCGTTACGCGTAGATGAAGTTACGGATACGTTGGCGATAATGCAACGACGTTAATGGCCGTGCAGGATATATATGTACCTATATGTACGTCGAAAACATTTAACTCTAATTAGAAATCTTCTAACTCGACAATCGTGAAACTGGATCCGGAAAAGGAATACACGCGAAATGTTAGATACTCCGCTGCAGATTTTTTTCTTCATCATTTTATTGCAGAGTTTGTGAAATGATCAATACCGAATATTTAGATAATCGCAAATGCGATAAAGATTCAGTTGGCTGAAGTTTAAAAACCGATTCCACATCGTTTGACATATATATTAGAGAAAAAAATGCTTGTAAAATTTTTGGATGACAAGTGACAAGATATATGTAACTTAATTGCGTGTATATTACACACATATAATACAGTCGAGTTTAAAAAAGATCGTGTGGTCGTTGACCATACGATTTCATTCCGCCGTTTAGAACACTTTTGAGAATTTCTCGACATAACAACGTCTATTCTGCTCGAAAAAAATCGAGCTGACAAATGTAGACAATGCAGTCTCAATTGAAGCTGCTCAGCGTGAGTTCTTTGTTACGCGTATTCGTGTTGGGTTCTCCTGACGGAATCAAAGAGAAGAAGGAAGAGCATCGCTATTGTAGGGGATACCGTTGGAATAATAATGCAATTCTCATCCTGAATTCCGAATATATTCCTCACTCTTTTATCATTTATGGGTTCTTCTTACATATGTATGATACTTATGAAAATAGATATACAAATAAGACGGACAATCTCGGCATGTATAATACTCTTCTCGGATTTAATTTACCCATAATTTTTATGCAGGATATTTCAGAAATTAATTTTAAGAATTAATAACCGTTTTGTAATGCTGGACAAAATTCTGAAAACAAAGAAACTATTCGGGATTTAATTATCACTGTGTATAAAACACTATAAAACATTCGATCCATCATCACGAGCGCAGAGTCAGAGTGAAAACTATTGTCGAATCTCTATGCGCGAGTTTGATTCACGTTTACGTTGAATACTCGTTAACGATGTTAATAATTTCGCGTGCGGATACAGGAACCGTCGAGCAGCGCGGATTACAAAGTTATCGTTTGAATGATAAATAAGGTTCACCATTTCACTCGCTACTACATGACTAACACTTGAGGAAATAATTCAGGCGTTAATATCGATCCGTGAGTCCCGTCACACACAGAGCGACTGATTTGTACATTTTAATTTTGTCCAAAAAAATTATCCTTTTTTTAATTTATCTATTTGAACAATATTGAATTAGATCTATTATATATTTACATTTCTGTCGTCGTTTCCTGTTTTTGAAAAATTTGCCCGCGGTCGTTCATCAGTAATAATCATCGTCAATTTTTCGCGAAGGAAAAGAATTGTGATCGAACGATACAGAAACGCATATGTCGGATAATTCGTCACGATCTTTGCATGCAAACTCCTTCGTTCGCGTACACGTGTACACTCCTCCCTATTGTCATTGAATCAAAACCAGGTCACTCGGCATAAAATCGCCAGTTTAATAAGTAAGCCATTGCCCCCCCCCCCCTCCCTCTCCCCCCCAAAACTAATATAATCACGGTCCCCGCGGTTTCCTTTCTTTTTACAATCGACGGCTTCGGTAAAACGGATATTGCGTAACCTTCATACATTGCACATCCGTCGTCTTCAACGATTCCCCCGCGCTTTTGCGTGACTCGCACGGGAAACTTTCTCCGTTCTCTGCAGACGAGCGATGTAACAAAGATCCGTACGAGAGAGAGGCACCGATAAATGCGCGCTCTCTTTATGCTAGGTATCTTATTAAAATTTTAATACTTAATTCTAGATATACGTGATCGAAGAGATACATAAAAAGAAATCACATTAAAAATTAGTAATTGATATAACAAGCAAAATTTATTACACATAAAAGATATTCTACACATTTTCATAATTCATTTGAAATGTGTTTCTTTTCATGAATATATCGACCTGTAGTCTAGTTTATAGTTAATGTTTGAGTGTGTTGGAAACTGCACGTCACGGCGATTCTCGAAACAACGTGTTAGTGAAGGGGAGAACGACACGAGGAATCGGGCAAAAATATCCATCGCTCGCGCGACCATCGGCTTCGCTCAGCTTCCTGGCGCCGGACTCTTTCACGGCGCGTTACAAGAGCCAGATGCGACTCTCGTACGTGTCGTCGGATAAGTTCATCAATTGTTACGGAATCGCGCGTCGTAGAGATATGGAACGCGTGGAGGAGGAGGAAGGAGGGATCGAGTGAGATACTCGTTCGCATGCGCGTGCGTGCGGTAACATTTCACGCGATGCACTCTCTCGTTCGTTTCTATGTTCTGTTTCTCTTCCTTCTTGCAGTAGAGCTCTCTACCTATCTTTCCTTTTTTCTCTCTTTTCACTCCCCGCAACCAAACCCCCTGTGTCAGGCCTCGAATGCGAATGTACGAATACACGTTTGCGCGTGTTTCTCTCTTTTCGACACGTTTGCTTCTCTTCTGCTTTCCTTCTCTCTCCTTTGCTTTTGCTCTTCCTTCGAAATATGTGTGTGTGTGTGTGTATATATATATGTGTGTGTTTGCTTGCTTGCTTACTCGCGTGCGCGGGGAAGTGGTGCCACCCGTCCGTCGAGCGCTGTTGCCATCTCTTCGTCCCTCTCTTCCTCTGCGAGTACCTCGTGTCAGAGAGCTCCAGCTGAGCGTTCCGCAGCGGTTTTCAACTTAGTCATAAGCTGATATTTCATTTATCGTGTAAGTTTATTCGATATATGCTAATTGGCTGTTATGCGAAGAAATTTTCGAATTTCTAAAAATTCTTTATTTGATAGCTAATCGGTATATCCGATAAACTTGTCGTATGATACATGAGACATTAGGCTTGTTAAAAGAAGACAGCGCGAATGGAATGCAGGGTAGGCATCGTTCTCGTCGATTTTCAGGCGCGTTATACAAGTAGAAGGATAGATAAATTTATTTATTTTGAGATAAGAGAGAGAGAGAGAGAGAGAGAGAGAGAGAGAGTTCTCTAAAAAATGAGAGAGAAATATATAAAGAGAGAGCAGCGGTACTCGTTTTATTCTACTAGGTAACAAAAAACTAATTAGAAGTGACAAAAAATTAATCTTATTTTAAGTTAATAATAATGACAATAATCACGATAAAGTAAAATGTATCGATACTTGATGAAAAAATTATTATAATTTTTAGCTTGATTTCAATGCTGTTTAAATTTAATTCTCGACGTCGAAAACTTTTGTTGATTACGTCTATTCAAATGCAGCGCATGCTCATTATCGCATGTTCAGTTTCTTGACACGGTAATGCGGTAGTTAGTATCCTTTTAAGTCAGTGTTCATTTCTGTTATGGTAGGTAGATATTATTAGATGTGAGACTGGTGAATTATATTATGTTAACGAGATTGTGTCAGATTATCCATAAAAAAGATCCCCTTCTGAGTATTCCACTTATCTCAAACAAGTTATAGCCATTTGTGATTGAAATTTTCTTTTTGGTCAATGCAATATGGTCTTTTTTATTTTTATTTATATTATTATAATACTTATTATTTTTTATTTTTATTTTTATTTTTAGAATTTAGAGCTTAATAAAAGTACTAACATTTTCTTATATCACTATTTTCGCGTTATGAATAATTTCGTCAAATCTTTGTTACGTAGCATCTTGCGCGATCTTTTCACCGATTGCGTAAATTTGCTCGATTGTCTACGAGATATGTTAGAAAATAAAATATAGATTGTTGAATACTAAACCGTTTAGGTTTTAATATTCTTAGGTTTTGATATTCTGAAATACGTTTCTTATTTATTCCCAATACATTTTAAGAGATAAAATTTTGAAAAAAATGTTTTATTTATTATATCTAATTTATTACGTTATATAATGCGATTACGTAACATGAATAATTTTAGGAGTTAAGGATACACGTGTAGAGTCTATTACTGGATAAACATGTATCACAACTCGAAAATTATCGTTGACCTAGTTCTTGGTTTTTACGTCCCTGCTAGCGATGTCGTCTCCCGCGATAGGCGGTCTTAAAGTTGGCGAAATGAGGTTAAACCACCATACAAAAGCCGCGCTCATAACCATATGGTGTCTGCGGCAGTGTTTTATGTTCAGGTAGGGTTGGCATCATATATGATTCACATAGTAGCGAATATACCGCCTCGATTTCGTGGCATCCTGCCGGTGGATAAGGTACAGGCAAGGGGATGATAGAAGAAAGAAAAAGAGGTTTCATGATACGGGGAGGTGCTTGGTTTGTGACAGTGATCCTCAAATTATATTTCCATTGATTTCTTACGATTACCGAAAGCACGTACGTAGGTAAATAGGCAGAAATTGACTTCATTTTCAGGAAATATTTTGTATGTTAATAAATAATTAATTTAATAATTGTATGTAAATAATTAATGATTAAATAATTAAAGTAATGTAAATAATTAATTAGCGCAACAACATAAATTTATGTTTAGATTATCGTACAAAATTCAATCAATAATCGTAAGTAAAAACAAGAAAAAAATTAATGAAAAGCACAAATCGTACGAATACAGTTCTGTGGCCACTTTATGAAAGATTGTAAAAATCAGATTTTTTACGTAGAATGAATTTTGCATAATTATAAAATCTGTCTATCTGGTACGCGAATATACATCTGGGACGTATCGTCGAGTATCTCACGTAAAAACTTGACAGTTTCAATTTATACGCGCGCGATTACTCGACGTCGTGTGTCATATCACGATCTAGTAATATAGCGATTGCTTAAGATAATTTATCTACGAGATCATTTAACATGTCACATTTATGCGCAAGAGAATATATTTTAAGAACGCATTAGTTGTGTGTTGCCATACGTTTGGGATGACATATCGTATTTTTCAATATGTCAAACGATACCCGTCTCTCGAATTAATCGATGATAATAAAAGATCTCTGAGCGCACGTAGACACGATGTGGTTAAAAAGTTAAGCGATTATCGTATTGTTAGGCATATTTTTGAAATAAGAACCGCCAAGTATCCCCAACACGGGCCAGGCAGGTATTTATTGATTCAATGATAGCAGTGCGCCTATAGTTACGCGGTATGATGTAACTCTAGAATAGAGTAGAAGAACCGGGGTTATTGGCACTAGGAATAAGGGTGGAAGGGACACGAGGGTTGTGCACGCTCTACGACTGCGTCGACATCAGAACGGGGCGAAAACACCAATGACATATATTGTATGTAGAATTTATATATTTTCAACATGATACGGATGAGGCAGTAAATTTAATACGTCTTAAGATTAGAAAAGATAGTTTCTCTTACAGAGAAAGGCAAAATATGTGTATATTTTTGTCACTCTTCTCATCTTACAGCGATATCTCGTGAAGAAAAAAAAGTACTCAGATAAATCAACTATCTTTTTCAATCTTTTACTTCGTTGACGAAATATCGGCTCTATACATGTAGATAAGTACATATATGTGTTCTTGATTTATATCGATACACGTATAAAATGGCGAAATGATAGAGTAGAGATTGTGCAAAAATTATGTTTCAGAATTTTGTCAAGTACGAGCAGAAAAAAAAATCGAAACGAACAACGCGATAACATGTCCTCGTGTATTTTTATGATTTTATCATGTTACGTAATTTGCGCGCACAGTATACACTTGTAATAAATCGTTAAATAAACCGCTCGGATGGATTCTATTTTAGCAGTTGTGCTATACGTGCACGCTAAATCGTACTCATCGCACGTTCATTTGTATCATATTGAGACGGAAGCAGCGAGAACGAAATAATCTTGGCCATTAGAAACGTTTGATAGGCAAGTGACACATATTTTTCATGCTGTATCATAGCGAGCGTTATAAACTCTTCCATTTAATTCAGACACATGTGTGCTTATCAATAAAAAACGATTACGTCATGATTATTTTATAATTTCACGATTTATTATAAACGCCAATTTTTTTTTTTTACATTGTATGTCAGTTATGTTTTGTCACGCGAACGAATAGTAAAATATCAGGTCTACCGGAAAGTTCTGTCCGTTTTTGGAATAAAACAAAATACAAATTTTTATTACCGTCAATAAACTTTATTAAATAATGTAATTGCCATTATTCGGAGAAGTATTGTCAGCAACTGGATAATTTAAATACAGCAGTCCAAGAAAAGAGGCCGCCGATGTTCAATAGGAAGAACATCATACCGCATCATGATAATGCCAGGCCACATGCTGCTTTGGATACTCGTCAAAAAATTGCAGAACTAGGCTGGAAAATTCTGTCGCATCCACCATATTCCCCGGACTTAGCACCCTCCGACTATCACTTGTTTTTGTCCTTACAAAATTTTTTGAGGGGCAAAAAATTCAAAAATGAAGAAGATATCAAACAAGCACTGGTTCAATTTTTCGCATCAAAAGATAAAACATTTTTCGAAAAAGGGATATACAAATTGCCCTCACGCTGGCAAGAAATCATTAATAATAATGGCAATTACATTATTTAATAAAGTTTATTGACGGTAATAAAAATTTGTATTTTGTTTTATTCCAAAAACGGACAGAACTTTCCGGTAGACCTAATATAATACACATAAGTTATCCGCAGACACTACTTGATTTTTTGTGGACTGTACGTAAATATTTTATACGAAGACAATTCATTGTCGTTCGCTCGAGAAACATAAACATAAACACCAACAGAAACCAGTTGAACAGGGAGTCTGCGGATCAAAACATAAACAAATTCCTTCGCGCAAAGATATTTTTATCAAACAATAGGAGCTCGTATCAATCAGTCGAGTCGTGAAAGGTGAGCAGTAAGGATGTTCTTAGACAGTGCGGATAGAGTAAATATGGATGGGAAATACGGCTGTATTTGCGAATATTATATATACGTGTGTACTAGGCTTGTACTTAGTGTGTGCGAGGCATCGTTCTTTGATTATTAAGTGAGTATTAAACGATTAAGTATATATCTATAATTACGGAGTTTATAACTTGGACATTGAACATGACGAGAATGTACGCTTTACGATAGTGACGTGTGTAACTAAGCTTGATGTATATATCGATATCACGATCGATACACATGTTACAACAAAACAATATACATTACGCAGATTAAGGATTTAATAATCGATATCGAATACAACGTTACCCACGTGAATAACCAAGTTTTATTCATTACCGTTTGTATATATTATGTTTTATCATATATATTGCAATATTCTATTGCATAATCCATCGCAATATACTACTAATAAATATTTGAAGTCTAAAACAAAATATTTCATGTTCAGATATACCTCCAAATTATTACAAAACGCAGGGAGCTAATTACAGAGAAAGAAGAGAGTGTAATTTCCTTTATCTCTACTTTCCTCTCTTTTTTTTTCTAAATGTTAACTCTCATGCTTTATTTTTATTTTTTTTATGTTTTCTAATATTGACTGAATGAGGAGAAGAATTGCTAGCGAAATAGAGAGAGCTTGCGATCTTGCGATGCGCTCGTGTCGCCGAGAGGAAATTAGATTGCCTGTTTAATTTCGTTCTCTAAGCATGCGTAACTCCGGGTACCAAATTGACTTTGGTGTGCGACCTATCTGTCGGGATAAATCTCCGAATCCGCGGTTTCTTTCGACAACGTCGTGGCTAGATCGAGGCGAGTTTCTCTCCGCAATATCATGATGTATCGATATCAATAGTAGATTGAAACTGGCGTAATTAAGATGAAACTAGATTTCGAGATTTCGCCACAAATTCTATCTTGCTCACATTTACAACGTGGAAAATTGAGCCCGATGAGATTACATAGATTTCAATTCTCAAAAGAAGCTTTATAATTTTATCTATATTTATAAATCATAGATACGTAACGCGGCCTTTAAAATTACGTAGCTCGATTATGTGCGTTGTTTGTTTACAACGATCGAAGAGTGAAAATATCTAAAGGGTTAAACGTCACACAATACCTCTTGTGTTCTTTTATCCCCTTTAGTATTTCCACTCTTCCAATCAATTCGAATCAATGTATAGTGAGTGGAGGTAATATTCAGGTAAATTGAGCCTAATCGACTTTAACGTGCGTAGGTAGATACGTGACTATTCCGCGGAAATATGAAGCTTTAAATAGCTTCAAATATCTATCGCATACGCATCGAAATATAAAAATGCGACTTGCGTCAGTCACATATATATCGATGATACATTTTATTTCGACAGATTTAATTTCAATGAGACGGAGAGATATATTGAATAAAGAAAACTATTATAAATTTATTATGGAATCATTGAATAATTACTAGTTTATAGTCATGCGAAATATGACAATATTATGACGTACGATAAACGCACAGCGGCCTGCCATCAAAACAAATTCACGCTACTTAGCCACGTAAGTGGAAGATCGTGATAAAGGATATTGGTGATCGTGGGTTGTCGCGAGGTGGAAGGGAGACAGGGAAGAAAGGGTAAGGGGGGTAGGAGGAGAAGGAGAAGATCGGTAAAACGAAGAGTACGAAGGGATGCTACGTCAGGGTAGGTCGCTCGATACTGATCACCCTATACACCTACGGACTTTTCTTGCTTTCGCTCTTTTTTACCCTCATTACTCCCACGATTCATTTCCTGTTTTCTGCGAATATTATGATGTTAATTTCAATATTTTTTGGTCTGATCTATTTTTATAAAATTACGAGGGCGTGATGATATAAATGTTAAATATTAAGTTGTATGTGTCAATATTTTAATTAAAAGGACGTAATATTTACATTTCTGTTATATTTTTCTGTTACAGGTGAGTACTCGCAAAATCTCGATGTATTGTTAACTTCTGATCGGCGTAATGTAAGTAAATAATAAATGAAATAATTTATAATATATCTCTATGTATATATTGCTACGTTCACGAATTTAATAATCGTGCTCATAAAATATTAATATTCTATATATATGGATTAGAAATTTTTAATATTCTACAAATATTGATTTTGATGTGATTTTTACGAAACATATATACAATGATAATGTGAACGCAGCAAATAAAATTGACGTTTATCGCGACTTGCGTTTCACATTTTATGCGTAAATATCAAGCAGTTATACGGCCATTTTTACGGCACTATACAATTACCATAATTACGGCAGATAGTATTTGTATTAAATAAGCATTCCATTTTTCTTACATAAGGGATTATATATTTAATTCTCATACAAGAAAAAAAAACAATAATCAATTCGATTAACTAATCAGATATAATTATTGCTTAATTATTAAATTATATTAATTTAATTTATTCTCGATATTATACGCTATAGTTAGTCGTCGCTAATACATATATAATACGGAAAATTATTTGATTTTGACATCGTCTGATTTCACTGATAATATTGAGCATTTCTCTGATTTGCTCGTGATAATTCGACCGCAACGTTATGCAACATCGATTAGGAATCGCGAGTCGACGCAGGCCTTTTCGCGCATAGTAACGAGTATGTGACGAGAGATAATCGTACGGCACGCGACAAATCTAGCGGTTGATAACCACTGGCAAGCAGGAGGCAGCTGAACGGACAAAGAGCGAACGGTTATTGCAGGACGACAGTGCAGACTCGATGCCGGCACTCCGGCAAGCCCCTCTCTTCCTTTTGTCTCGCTCCTCGTTCCTCTACCATCGCATCGTGTATCCCTTGCATCTAAACCTACTAGAAGCTACCTGTACCTATACCTATCTACCTATCTACTCTTTCTGACACCATCGCCATGTTGGCGAAACTTTTCTGGAATTCCTATGTCCGGTGTTGAACGTCGTCTTCTGGCCTTCTAAGTTAACGTTCTTAAGTAGTTCTTTCCATTTGATTTTCAATCCGTTATAAGTCTGCATACTATGCAGTACCACGCTTATCTTAGATACAGTCATAAGTCAGATCACATCTTTTTTTATAGAAAAGAAATTTCTTTTGCGTGGCTAAGGGAATGTATAAAATTTTTAGTTTTACTGTTTTAAGAACATAAATAGCGCTTGATTATACAATTTATTCGTTAACATTATGTTATGTGAAATATTAAATATAGACATATGTGTTTTCGGTTGAGAATCATGCTGCGGAGTTTCTTTTCGAACTGTCGATTTTAAAAAGAAAAATAGTGTTATTTTTGACAGAAAAATATGGATAGTTCGAGAATTATATTGAAATTATATATTGATACAGCACATACTATATTAGGTATATATGAAGTTCATTCGAAATTTCCCAAAGTTATAATCTGTTTATCATCACAAGATAAGTAACAGTTGTATAAGATAGATTATTTCGAGAATTAAAACGGAAAGAAGACACATTTTAATAACATTAAAAACACTCATCAGAATGCGACTTTTTAGTCTATTTAAAAAAAAAGATACAAAAAAATTTTTATTAAAGAACGCAGGATATCTCATTTTTAAATTTCCATATGATTATTTTTCAAACTGTAGATTATATTAAAAAAAGTTTTAGATGGATTTTATTTTAAAAGTTATGAAACCTAATAATGTATTAAAAAACCTCGATATTGAGTGTCATAGAAGAGATCTATGAAGAAGAATTTACGGGAGATATTCATATTAGAGAGATATTTGTTAACACGAATTTGTGAAAAATAGAGATATTTCCCAATTTCAAGAAATTTCACATTTTTTTTTTTTTTTAATGAAATAATTTTTTCCACTAATTAATAATCTTCATCATTTGTATTTAAAAATATTAACGCGTAAAATTATCGAAAAATAAAAATATTTTATTTATCAAAATATTCTCATACATTCTGATATAAAATATGAAATATTTGGTAAAGAATATTCATTTTTATTTAATTTCACTACAATGCTTTTAAATCCAGAATAATGAAAATAATCCATTTTCGTGAAAAAAATAATATAGTTTTATTTAAAGAAACAAAAGTAGTTTTGGATATCTTCTTTACATAAACAAACTATTGATTACATATTGTTGCAAATTGTTTTCTTAAAATAATTAATATATTTAAAGTAATTTTATTTTTTAATACGTTAATACGTTCTTAGCAAACATTTAATCGAGTAATAAAATTAATTTAGATGCAATGAGATATTTATCTTTGAAAGAGGAGAGGGTAGCGGGAATTATTGAATATAAGGAACAATTTGACATTTTTACATAGGCGTTATTGATTTTGAAGTCACATAGTAGTATGTACACAACAAGTACTATAAGTTAGCCTTATTTGTTTTGGTACGCTTTCTCTGTTTCCTATACCTGCTTTCAAAAGTCTATTTTTATGTTTATGTGTGTAAGCATAGCTAAAAGATAAACGAAATATACCTCTCTTTGTCACAATAGCAGTTGGGAACAATTAGTTTCAGTTTTGCGTTCGAAGGTATCAGTCTCAAAAAGAACGAAGAGAAAAGGTTAACCTCCAAACGAAGTGTAGTGCATGAAAAGAAAGAAAACTTTGAATGATTATCGATATTCATAATTACGTAATTATTAGTAATAAAAATATAAAAATTATGGGAGATATGACATTTTTTGGACGTGATAATTTACGATCGATGATTAGGCATGTAACATTTTGATGATTTATATATTACGTGTATTTATATATTACGGTCACGATTTATATGAATCGTGACCACACAAATTTTTTTCTTTTTTTAAATAAAGTGAAAGTATCGCGTCTAACAAGGGTAGAATACGAGCTTCAATTTCTTAGAGAAGATCGTGAGTGACCGAGATCACTTTCACCCTCCGCCGTTATCATTAGAATCGATTCCGTGTGCCCCGCTTTCTCACACGATGCGACACTTTATTCAGCCATTTCAAAAGATAAAGAGAGAGGTAAGTTTTCTTACTCGTTTTTATAATTACAGAATCCATTAAATCCGCTGTAAGATGATTCCGGGAGTAAAAACGGGTAAAAGCTGATTGTAGATTTTATATTGCGTTTAATTATCTGCAGATGAAAGTTTAGGAAACATTCTTCCGAGGATAATTTTTGTAAAAGATATGTGTTAAGTAAAACATCGCATAAATGAAGGTTGTAAAACGCCATTTTGTCGAGGTCAAGCATGCAGTCTCAGCGAACATGCGTAGTTATTTAAAGTTCTTGACTTCGTGAATTTCTTTTCGAAATCTCTTGAATCTTCGGTAGCATTTTACAGTTTTATCGCTTCGACTCTTACGAATCATTTCATTACAACTTTCGAAAATTCTCTATCATATATTTATTGCACTTAATATCTGAATTTCAAAAAAGTCGGCTTGAGAAAGAAATGATATTTATTTCAAATATTTAACAAAGTAAGAAAGAAATGTGAGACGAATACAACAAGATTCGTGTGTAATTTTACATTTCATGCTACCATCACCCGCTATCATATGTCCCATTAAAGATTTATATCCTTTTCTTCTTCTTCTGCCTATCCATTCATTCACTCCTGTTTTTTATTTTTCGCGATCGAGTAGCCAATCTTTTCGAGACGCTTAATTCAAGGTGACGGTCGATCGATGAAGACACGGCTACGTGCTCGAGACAGGCTCAAATTAAGCATCCGTCGATATTTCTCCTCCCCCGCTGATCAGTTTTGTGGTTTTTGTGTTCATTGTAAACAACCGTATCCTCTCGTCCACGCCCGTTTCTTTCCCGCTTTTTTGTCCGTGAGGCGCATAATCGTTCCGCGCGTGTTAGGGATAGCGATGCTGAAATTTATTAAGATGTCGTTACTATTCGATACTGCCTGCTGTCGATACTTATTTAAAATCAAAAATTCAAAAATTAGCAAAATTTATTATATGAATAATTTTTCAATTTAATTTTTATATTAAAATTTATCAATGATAAAAATTTAATAGGAATATCAAAACATTATCAATTGTTACAAAAACAAGGAATCAATACTTCGAATATTTCTAGGCATTCTCGAGTATTATTGACTAGGCAATTTCTGGATCATTTTATGACTTGATTTTTCGTTAACGAAAATAGAAAGGTTATTGGTATGTTTCGGACAGGAATGTTAGGACACTTTCACAGTTCGATGCTTTGTTTCATATGAAATAAAGTGTGTCGAAGTAGATTTATGTATGAGAACCGAGAACCGAGAAACAATAATTTACTTGGCTTTGTGAATAGAATGCCCCGAAGACAGTTCGAGTCATCGAATGTAAAGGAAGGATACTATATGCTATTCTATAATACTCGACAGTGAATGTAGATAAACTCAGGCGCATTAAACTCCTAATAGTTCGTAATAATAGATTGCACGCCCGATCCAAGAGCGGGTTCCTAAAATTTCTGCATCGCGTGGAATGCACACTTTTGACTATTGTCTTGTAAAAATGTGAAACGCATCGCGAATTACGTCATGTTATATTGATCGGGGATTAATTCTACGTTATTCTAACGTAATAAAAATTTTTGTGGGAAAATCAATCAAAGAATTATTTGATCTCTAATCATTTAATGTTTCAATAAGACGGTCGAAAATGTATTTCACAATATTTGAATTTATCATTCTAAATAAGACAATTTGTAATTATGGAAACAATTGTAAGAACAATACATTATTTATTTGAATTTAGTAATCAGATGTATGTATATTGAAATTTCCTCACATTCGATACATAAAATAGTGGTCATTAAATTGTTAAATTATAATTCATGGCTTTTCCTACAAAAAATTTTTCCGGTACGATAAGATGATTTGGTGTGGAATCTGTCGTTAAATTTATCGAATTGCAAGATGTGCAGCTATGTATATATGCGATACGCATGAGTAAAAGCATAGTAAGTCAGCTTTTCCGGGAATAGAAACGTCGAATCTTTATTGGACAACAGGTTCTTGTGGTCGCGTGAATGCATGAATGCATAATGAATGCAGATATTCTCGGGTAATGATATCGAGAGGTATGGGATTAAGGGGAGGTTCGCGATAGTTCCTTTTTTTTTCGCATGGGAAGCGGGAAGGGGCGAGAAAAGGAGCGTGTGCCACCACGTGCGAAATACCCCCGTAGTGAAGAAACTCGACTTTTTCGCCAATTATCGTGACAGTGACACACTTCGGGCAAACGAGTTTTCCAGGCTATTTTAATCGAGAGGGAACGTACGCCGTGCGGCTTCGTTTAATCGGTTCCCCACTTGTTACTCTTTGCGATCGTCGAGCGCGCGTGCGGTGCATCGTGATTTCGTGTTTCTTACTAGGATCTGAACGTATCGTCGCACTCGGGTGCGTTAGCGAGCGAAACATAATAAAATTTAATTACGATGCTCAAAAATACTTCAAATTTTAAATGCTAAAGCTTTAGACATAATTAAAAGGGCGAGTTCTGCTTTTTTCTTTTTTATTTTGAATGATTTCTAATCTCGTTATTTCCCTTCCCGTGTTACATTTTTCCGTTTCCGATTTCGATCTTTCTCTTTTTTTTCTTCTTTTTTTTTCGCGAAATTTTGAACGATGAATCGATGTTCGCTGTTTTAATGGTTTACTTTAATCCCGGTTTTCCTCGTTGAATTCCTACTGTTGTTGACACAATTAGATTGAACGAGAGATTAGCCATTATAAGACACGAGCAATTAACTTAAATTATCTTAAATTATATTGATTGAATTACACGGGACCGATCGGGCGAATCGCGGGGTTTAATTGCGCGTGTCATGTCCCAAAGTCAAAGGTTCGCTTCTGAAACGAGCGTGTCGAATCCCTTTCTGCTCTGTAATGGCAACTATAATAATTCGACGACGCGTTGGATGCGCCGATTACGCGTCGATACGCGACGGCGTCGCGGTCTTATCACAGCCGCCGCCGGTGACGCATGTATGTATCGTGCGCGACGTTGCGGCATTAATTAGTCGACCGGAGCGAAGACAACTGGCCGGCAAGGTCGCACTCGCTTGCCGGTGCTCTGGACCCTCTTCGACGACAGCTGACAGCCGACGTACGCGATCCGGGTAGTACACACCTCTCGGTATTAATCGCACTACAAACGTTTCCTGTGCGCAGCGGTGCTCAAATCGCGGCGATGTGACATGTCGTTAAGCACAAAATCTCGGAAAATAAGGAACTTTGCGTTCGCACGTAAAGGAAAAGAATGCCGAACATGGTTCGCATCGCTCACGATTATTTCCCGGGTGAGATAAGATCGACTTCTTTTTCTTGTTTCCATCTTGATCGTCGTGTTAACTCATATTTGATTTTTATCGTTTGTAATAAAATAAACGGGTTCGTTTTGATAATAAAAATGCATCACCGTCTGATTTATCATGCGTCAATAAAAAAAGGTTTTTTTTCTAAAAGAAAGTTACGTTCTACATGTCTGAAAGATACATACGAAGATAGAGCCCTTCAGCGAAACATAGCGATATGAATCGATGAATATAAAATTATAGTATACGTCAGTTTTAGAATTCCTTTGGAATAACATAAATTTTTTTTTATTTGAAACTCATTTAACGGCTAGATTTTTCTCATTGCGAAAGCTCTCGATTATTTATGAAAAGTCGTCTAGAAATCGAACTCGACGTACATAGACAGATATTATAGAAACTGACATTTTCTACTCTGCGGAGTGTGTAACAGGTGATGAACTCTTGTACAAAGTGTTTGTAAGGAGGGAAATCCAAGACGTGATGGGGAAGAAGCGAGAGAAAGAGAGACAGAGAGTGCGTGGAAAGAGAAAGGAAGAGAGAGACGGAAAGACAGAGAGAACGTTATTAAGTGAATTACACGTTGAGCAAGGTAACATCGCGTCCTATCGTAAGCGAGCTCGCGCGTCTCGATGGCTGCGCGCGTGTATGCGCGTAACGCGAAACCACCATTATCCTTAAAAAGGGATTCTTCCGTTTGAAAAGCCTGCGAAAGAGTACGGTAATACATTTGCACTTCATCGGCAAAGGATCCGAAGATTATCC
Organism: Formica exsecta; assembly: GCF_003651465.1. NCBI lineage: Eukaryota > Metazoa > Arthropoda > Insecta > Hymenoptera > Formicidae > Formica > Formica exsecta. The sequence goes on from NW_021850942.1 coordinate 55,288, forward strand.
ACTGCTGGCGAAACGAATTTGTGATACGAATTCTTTCTTATCAATTAGGAAAATTAATAATACGCTCTTGAAAAAATAATTTACTAAAATATAATTTAATTAAAAAGTAATTTTTATTGCATCTTATGTGGTCTTGAATCGAGTTTGTTGTATTATAATTTGATTTCTTTGCCATTAAAAGTGAAATGTATAAAAACGCTGAATTGATAAGCTAATAATGATTTATCGTACACTTGTTTATAAAAGGCGATTAGATGTTCGGAGAAAAATATTTATATAACAAAACAGATTATGACCTCGAATGATTTTCCATCTGCTAATTAACTAATTGTTTTGGTTAAAGTGTCACACAATCGTCGCGCGTGATAATACGGAATTAATATAATGAAAGTAATTCTCGTTGATGCAGCGGTTTGAAATTCTACCAGCGAAAACCGGGTCAGGAGGAGATTCTAAAAGTTTCAAACCTGTTATGCAATTCACGTATTAAAATATCAAATATGTTTTATTCATGTCGCTTGCCAAGTTACGATTGAAGTCAAGTAAAATATAAAAATTGGAGGATATAGAAGAAAATCTCACTATTATATATCAAACTTCTAAGATTTGTGCATATGCCCTTATGCACATTTTTAAAATTTTTATTTTCTATCGATAAACTTACAAAAAATAAAAATAAAAAAAATAAAAATAAAATTGGAGAATATTTTAGGGGTTTGCTTTT
>NW_021850942.1:56693-59994 GCF_003651465.1 Formica exsecta
AGGGGTTTGCTTTTATATATGAATTAATTAATTAATTATTAATTATTTTCGATATAAATTAAAGACTAACAATAAGAATAATCCCGTCGCTATTTATCGGGTACCGAGGAGAAAACTAGAAACTTGTCACGGAACGAAAAGTTTTCAACTATTATGCTCGAGACGATGATGCTTTAAACTGTGTATTCCTACGTGTATTCCTTCTCCTATTCGAGAGACACGCAGGATTTGCGTCTACGAGCGAAGGGAAGCGATGCGTAGTAGTAGCGTAGTGCGTTCGAGATGGGGGGGGGGGACAGACCGATGCAAGGATCAAACTTCTAAGATTTGTGCATATGCCCTTATGCACATTTTTAAAATTTTTATTTTCTATCGATATATATAAACTTACAAAAAATAAAAATAAAAAAAATAAAAATAAAATTGGAGAATATTTTAGGGGTTTGCTTTTATATATTAATTAATTAATTAATTATTAATTATTTTCGATATAAATTAAAGACTAACAATAAGAATAATCCCGTCGCTATTTATCGGGTACCGAGGAGAAAACTAGAAACTTGTCACGGAACGAAAAGTTTTCAACTATTATGCTCGAGACGATGATGCTTTAAACTGTGTATTCCTACGTGTATTCCTTCTCCTATTCGAGAGACACGCAGGATTTGCGTCTACGAGCGAAGGGAAGCGATGCGTAGTAGTAGCGTAGTGCGTTCGAGATGGGGGGGGGGGACAGACCGATGCAAGGGATGAGAGTCGGCAGGCCGAGACCGAGAGAAAAAGATACGAAACAGCTGTGCCGGTTCTATGGAGACAAGTCTCAGTCTACCGATCTATACGAACACGCCGTGTAATACCGTGCCGGAGTTATGTACCCTTCCTAAACAGGGGCGCTCATCCCGCGCTTCGAATGAATTGTCACCGATCATTGACACGTTGTTAACTTGACAGAACGAAAAAGTCGTATATTCGCGGCGATTACATTCTACCACAAATACAGAATTCATGAAAAATATTAAAGCGTGTTAGGTAAAGCTTATGTAAAATATGCTGTTAATGAATATATTATAAATTAAACTTTCCATTTAGATACTTTAATATTTGTGATTCGGAAAAAGTGCGCAACTTTGGTGGCAAGTGCGCCTTTCTCTCTTCTCTCCTTTTTTCTCTCTCTTTTTCTATCCGCCTATCAGTATATATTTCTGAGATATAACTAGTATACTTTTCCATAATGTAGAGAAAATTATCTATACGCACGCTATCGCGTGAAGTCACGAACGATGCATTCCTGTTTACATCAAGCTGCTACCTCGTATCTTTTGACGTTATTGCGATGCATCATCGTCGTTTGATTTCTTTAAAGTTTCGTTCACGACGGGGCAACGGTGACCATTGCTGTTCTAATATTAGTCCATGAATAATACCCTAGTTTAGCCGCCTGTACGAACACTAGTATAAAGGAGTGCGAAGAGGAAGAGGGGGAAGGAACAACGGGAGTCTTTTTACGCCATACAAGTTCGTTGCTCTCTATTTTGGGAACGATAATACGGCGGATAAGCATCGAACTTTACTTAACGTAGACACGTTGTACGTCTTTTGTGGTAATCGTGGTTTCGTGATAGTCGCGGAAAGCGTCGTTTTCTCGTATATAAGAAGGTAAAATTGGAACGTATAATAATAATCGTTTACCGTTAGCTAGACGAACGGCTGCGGAAATGGAGCGAAACTCGCTTGTTAGTTTATTTATCAAAGATTTCTCTAAATCCGCACGTACAGCGTACCTTTAACTCCGCTTTCTGCTTTCGCATTGCTACACATGTTGCCTTTTCGATAAACCTATAATTGGAATTGTATTACATTCCATGATGTGCGATCTCAAAATTTAACATAAATCTCGGGACAAAAATTGATAATTTATTTATTTAGGTAATCTATTTTTTTATTTAAATAATTTATTTATTGATAGGTAATTAAATTTAGCATTAAATACTTAGTGAAAGTATGAATTATCATACTAAATACGTATCACATCGCTCGCCGCTCGTGCATTAATCTCGTGTGACTAATCGGACGGTGTTAATTACAATGTTTCGTAGATATTACGGTCCTCGGGATTAAGATGCGTAAACGAGGAATTCCATGAACGATCGCAGCGGATATAAGATAAATATCATACGTTCGCCGCGATATAAATACGATCCCCTTGTCGTAGCCTCCTCTCTTGGCGCATCGTCTCCTATCGGGTGTGGCCGATAACCAGGATCCGTAGCGTTCCTCTCGATCTTCTCTCTCGGTGGCATTAACCTTGCCGATCCTCATGCGCCTCGTCGCTCTACGTAGCCGCGAGTTAACACTAGCAGGTACTCGCCGCGATAATGGCTGAAGCTTCTCGCGACCGTTAGGTATGGCAAACCGGGTAGGATATACGCGATCGGTGCAGGTACTATGCTACTCGTAAGGGAAACATTTCCTGAGTTTCTGTGATTTTGACAAACATAACAAAATATTATAAACACGATGCATAAAAAAGCTGCACTAACTAATAGAAGTTGAAACTTTTTAGATATCGTTATAAGTAATTTTTTATATCGTATATTATTAATTGTAGAATACTTTAAGATAAATTAATTTTTTTATACACGCTTTTATGCTATTATAGATATTTTTTTTTTCCTCATAATTACGGGTGTAAAATTTTTGAAATTTACTAAAATAATATAAATATTAAAAATATATAATAATATTAAATAATAAAATTTTTTTAATTAGAGATATGTACATGAAATTAATCTTACAGATTTGTCCTATTTAATTTCTTACTTTGGCGATAAAACATATAAGAATATAAATATAAATATATATCTCCTAGTTCTCTCTGTCTGCTCTTCTCTATTTTATTAAATACTCGAAATCTGTATCGAAATATGAGAAGAAAAATATTGTCAATGTTTCCTTAATTAGTGGTCAGTGCCGGATAAGTTCGCGTCGATTGCCGTAGGAGAGGATACTACGAAGATGAGCGAGCGCACCGTAGGTTGTTGATCCTTTCTTCTCGCTCCTCGCTTTCGTCCTTCTCTTAGTCATCTCGTTCTCTCTTCCACAGGGAGCGTGTTTTCCTCTCTCTGCTCCCATAACCCATCCGCGAGGTCCGCGGCTTTACAAGATTATTACTCACGGATGACAGGTAAAAGGCGCGATCTAGTGCGAGTACCGCGAGTGGGTGCGGTGGCTTTTCGATCATGCGTATGTATGCGCGATTTTATTTTGCCATCGTCGCTCTGATTGCGAGGAAGCGAGTGAA
>NW_021850942.1:69789-77436 GCF_003651465.1 Formica exsecta
GAGCGTCTTTCTGTGCGCGCGATCATCACAATCTCTCTTTCGCGATCGATACGATAATCACGTTGAATAGTCACGGTATCTTTATATTTAAAAAACGGTATATATTTTTTGGATTAATGTAAGATACGATGCGAAATCAAAGGGTATCTACTCTCTTGATCTAGCTAATATCGAAGATGGAATATTTATGTCAAATGATACTTGGATATTGTTAGGATCAAGGTATGGATATTACTGATATTATCGAGGAATCGTGTATATAGACTCAGAATACGACCGTAATTTTTTTTATCAGAGATTATTACAATACGATATTGGGATATAATCTAGCGACATGTTATGGCTGTTCCGTAACAGTAATGATTATTACTCGCATTCGTGATCGATCCGCGAATATCATTCTCGGAATCGTCGGCAAAATCACGGCGACCGGTCGAAGCGCCAAGGTCGTGGACTTGGAAGGTTGAAGAGAAACTGGAAGATGAGGAAACTCACGGCGGAATGGCGCGAAGGAGAAGGAATAACCCGAAGAGAAAAAGAGAAACCTGAGAATATATCTCTCTCGCTCAGAATGGATGATAATTGCATCTTGCATTCGCTCGTTCTATATGACCGATCTCGAATGATTTAACGAATATGGCGGCCGCGATATTCTCATCTCCCGCGAGGTTTCGTCGTCTCCGACCGGCGGGTATCTCGGATTAATCGTCCACTGTGTAATGATAATGGCACAGGTCGATCATTGAGGACCAGTCGATAAATCCGACTGCGTAAATTCGCGCGTCCCTTGAATCCCGCCGCGACGATATCGAAATTCGTGCCTGTAATTTCGATAACTTTTTATACTTAATCGTGCGACAAATATTAACTGAACACACACAACTGCTTCAACATGCATTCACGTTTTCGTGTTTATCCGAGTTTTGTCGCGTTTAAAAAAATCATGTAATCGTTGACGTTGCGTTTTTTCAATGGCCATTCAATAAAACAAACAAATGACTCATATTATGCATTACGCGAGCAATTATGCGTTCTTCCGGAACTTTCCGCAGTTATCTACAATTATGAATTGTGGTTTAACTTGTTCTCCAGACACATTTTAGTTCGGAACAAAATTCTACGTGTGTGCATAATTCGATGTCGTTTAATAATCTCGGATTCTAGATCGTCTAAAGTAGGTTCTGTAATGAATGATAAAGCATCGCAGAGCTTTACGCAACGATATCGCGTTGCTCCCGTTATTAATGCATTTTGTGAGTGTTAAACGAGAATAGGCGACTCTTATCGATGAGTAATATGATGCGAGTCTCGATGGGAAGGGGATGGGACGGGGACGGATTACCCGCGTAAGCGATTACTGTAACAAAGCTATGCGCGATAATGTTCAGAGAGACAAATAGCACGATGGCGAAGGAAAGTTACTGTGGATAATCATATGGTTCACGCGAGAGAAGAAATTTCTCTGTTTTGATATCTAGTTTTAACAAGATAGATAATATGCAATTTTTTTCTTTCTTTCTTTTTGTTTACACGATATATATTTACATAAAACATACAAAAAGAATATTATATTTGCCACGTGTACGAAAAAACGCGTTTATCAAGATCTTCGATAAAGTGATATTCAGTATTATACGTCTACTAAGAAAATTATATTATCATATTTAGCATTAAACGCAGAGTGCAGATACGGGTCACGGCATATCGTATAATTTGAAATTACACGAGGTAGCGTTCTCAATCCTCGTATATCGCGTATAGAGAGAACAAAGGAAACGACCGCGGGCAGGAATGAAGCGATACTTCAAAAAAAAAAAAAAAATAAAATAAAAAAAGAAAGAAAGGAAAAAAAATAGAGAGAAAAACAAACTGGACGACGCGACAGAGAGAAGAGCGCGCACAACATGCCGATCGTAACGGTGGCTCTGACACAGAGCTGTCAGTGGCGCCCGACCGAGAGTAGGAATAATGATAATGGTAATCCGCGGGGTATGGCAGGAGAGTAAGTGCGGCAACCTCTCGTCGCCATCCCTCGCGCGCCGATCAGCTCCTACCACCTCGTGCAGGCGCTCCCACCCTCGGGGGGCCGTCGCCCCCTCGTGTGTTGTGATTTTCCCCCACCTTTGCTAAACTGAATCACACTATCGCCTTTCCTCCCCCACCTCAGGTCCGGTCAGCATGATGCTCACGCGCGATTCAACCTGTTTTCCTCCCCACCGCGCGTGCCCCACGACGAAGCACTTCCGCCCCTCGCGTCTCTGGTCTCCCCACTCGGATCTGGTTTCCGGACCCCTCCGCGACGGATACGCAACTCGCGACTCGCGCATGCGTACGCTGCGTGCGTGCGTGCGTGCATGCGTGCGTGCCTGCGAGCGAGCGAGCGAGCGTTCGTTCGTGTGTGCGCGCGCGTGTAATAATAATAAGAGAGCAACTCTCTATGAGGAACCAACGGCCTCCGACCCGTTCACCCTATGCTAGGTGGAGCCGGCCTGATACTGTACCCTCGATGGTTCTCAACCCGCGGCACCGACAGCTGTTCCACAACGGCGCGGAAGAAAAACGCGTAACGTTACTCTGCATTAAATCTGTGCATTTTTGTTTGGAAAACGATATTATTGCTCGTTGCATTATTATAGTAACGATACATTTATTTCTCTTATATGACACTTTTTTTTATTAACTTAGATATATGATACACAACGATATAATAGAGACAAAAGTATTGTTTCCGAAAATTGTTTTGTAAAGATTTATTATCACAGAAACATTTGTGCTACATTTCGCGATATTAATCTATCAAAAAATATTACTTCATCAAACAGAAATGTAAAGTTTTGATAACAACCTTAACAAGAAAATACTCTAAATAACTCTAAATCCATTAAATCGTTAAATCATAACACTACATATAACTTTCATCTTATTTCTGCTATCCGAATCAATTTATATGCGATCCTCTATTTTCCTTTCTCGGTCTAGTCTTTCTTGATCCATGTCAGATCTCTATGAAGAGTTTCGACCCCGAGTAATCTCAACTTGAAGACATCTTGAGGTTGAGCTTTACTGCGGGTGTGACCGTGAACGAAGAGGCAGGAAAGCAAGACAGCGCGTTGTGGAGCAGTATTTCTGTCCTCGCCCTCTACCTCTCCCTCTCGCTGCACGTCGTGCTTTCCTTCTCTCCTCAGCCAACCCCACCCCGGTTGATTCCCCACGTGAGACGAAGTGGACACTCGTCGAAGCGGTCGTGATGATGATGATGGTAGTGGGGCGCCAGGTCGCGGGTGAGGGAAGTTCGGGGTATCCATAGCGCATTGTCGCGCGCTCGCGCGCGCAGAGGGGAGGTTAAAGTACGGGTAAGGTTAGGTTGATTTAGATTGGATCTTCTCTCTCTCCGTCTTTCTCTCGGGAAAGAGGAACGGAACTCGTTCAACGCCAATGTAGGGGGTAACGAGAGAGCGGCGAGGGGGCGGCGAGGGGGTGGGAGACACAGGTCACTCCGGAGATCTCCGGGAGATGACACCACCGCACCCACACGATGCAATATAGCGGTGATCGTGCAGGTGTAACGCACCGCACTCTGCATGCCGCTAACACCCCGTTCCCTTCCCCCGCCGTTGATCTTTTCGCAACTTCTCCCTCCGACCTTACTCGCGCGCGGTCTTCTCTTTCTCTCTTTCTCCGTTCGCCAACGTTCTCCATTTCGCCTCGACTACCAAGCTTCGCGGAGACGTTGCGAGCCGGCTCTCTCTACTCCGGGTATACCCTAGGAATACGGTAGCGATTACGCGACACCGTCATTGCGCTTCGCGGCAACGTCGCGAATCCACCCTCCATCCCTCCATCCCTCCCTACCTCCGACATCGTAATTTCTCCGCCGTTCCTCTCACTCGACCGACTGTCTTTTTCTCTCCTCTCTTTATTTCTCTGCGACTAGCCGATCACCGCCACCGACCGCGCGCAATCCTGGTAAACGCGTCGTGGTGAACAAACTGCAGCCGCAGTCGGAGATACAGCGTGATCGCCACCAAAGTCCACATGGTTGAGATCACAACTAATTTTGATGAGATTAGAGAAATTTTGACACGCGACAATTATCTCTACATTTATTTGCGACAATAGAATAATTGAGATACAATATTTTTTTTGTATATATATGACACAAAAATTGAACTCATTAAATAATACTGATTTCAATATCTAAACAAATCTACGCTCTGATGCCGCAAAATTCAATAAAAAATCCCGCATGACAAATTGTATCTCATTATCATTAAATTATTGTATCTATATTTAGATTTATATGTTTTAACGTTTTAATTTAATTAATTTGATAATCACTGGGCTTGGTTGGATCAGATACGTCTACTCTTTGCCAATGCATTTTATTCGTGATTTATAGGAGATTGATTGCGACATCATTTCTGCTCCGATCATGCTTATCAGCGATCCAGAGACTTCCTGTTTCTTAAAGCAGTAACAGAGGCGCACGCTACGATTAATTCTACGGATATCTCCATACGAACAAAACGGAAAACCACACGGTCCGTCGAAGCGAGGCAAAAAGGTCAAGGCGCTCGGAATTTTTTAACATTTAAATCGCGCCACGGCAAATACAGAACGCATGTACAAATATTACGATCTTATCTATCTGTGCTTCGATTCTCTACGCTATTACCATATTCACGTGACCTCTCGCTCCGCTCTGAACGTAGATATATAGGTACGAGTTCCGTAGATCAACGGTATCTACGATCAAAGAGAAAAAGAAGAGATTCTTGCGGTAAAAATAAATTTCTACTCCCTTTGAGATTTTTATTGCTTGCAATAAATATGCGTTTTCGGAAAAAAATTTATTTTTATTACGACGAAATATATATTTTTATTCATTGGCATGTGTACAGGAATTATTCATTTTTCGTTATCGGCAAATTCTATGTAAAGTAGCTTTCTCTCATTCGTTGATTTATCTACTCTTTTTTTCATTTTATATTCATTTTTATATTCATGCACACATCGTTTTTTTTTTTTTTTTTTTCGGCAGAAACACATTATTAAACTATTCTTATTATCATTTTCTTTTTTTCGAAGCTATCCGTTTAATAGAAGTCGTCGAAGTAGAAAGCGTCTGACTCGGAGAATAGCGGAATCGCGCTGCGGAGATGCGCTTGTCGCGCGTAAAAACGCGACTTTTTCGGAAACTCGATTCTCTCGTATGCATGATTGACGCGTCGACGCACCGTTTCCGGAGGGAGCCCTCTCGCCGGCGGATTTCCAATATCGGACACGGCCCTATCGCCCGCGCGGCGTACAGTATCGCCCGTTGGTTGCCGGCTCTTCGCAGTCGCCCATTTCTCTCTCTTTCTCTCACTCTCTTGACTTGATATTACGGGCCATGTAGTGTGTTAGCATATACAAACATACGGGATCGAGAAACTGGCGGTGACGGCGGCGGTATAAACCAACGTGCGCGAGAATGAGAGGAGAGAAACGAGCCGCGGTGTCGCAAAATTAGGAGGGAACACACGGCGGTTGGACCGATTGAATTTCTCCCCCGTCATTGATATCGCATCTAAAACCGCGCGCGATGACATTTTCAATGATTTTTCACCTTTTTACGCGCTAATAACTTGTGCGATGAATATATATTTTTCTGGTCGAAAAATGTCGAGGAATTTATATGTGAAAAGAAATCTTCCAAAAAATAGTTTTTTAATATTAAAGTACGATAAGTAGCGAGAAGGCAGGAGGCAAGAATAAAAATGAATATATGCGGCAGGAAAATGAGATTACGCTGCGGAAGGTATTCCGTAAAAAGGCATTTTTACGACGGTATCGATCTTGTTCCTCGCAACCTCGGTAAAGTTCGATTTCGCTCGCGTCACGAAAAACGCGGATGAGCGAAACATTTTCCGGCGAAAGATGACGCCGAAAGATTTCGATTCGCCGCATTCGGGCGGCGGGGAATTCGACATTGGGCAGACTCCCGGGGATATTGTGCCGGGCGAAATTAAACCGGATTTCACGGGGGATTAAATGGTATTTGACGGGCCACGCGGCGGGACCGCGGGGCCCCCTCCTCCCCGTCGTATTTTGAATTTGGGCGTGAATGTGACAGTCGAGTTTATACGATTTTCGGATTGATGGGCTCGTCGCGCGGAATGCCAGGAAATTACGAAAATAATTATTATCTGCGCGCGCGGGCGCACAAGCGTGCACGCGTGCTCGGTCATCGACGAGACTGGTGAGGAGGAGGGAATGGGATGTTCGCGGGAACGATCGCGGATATTAACCGAGCGTGGAATCATCCGTCCTCGTGATGCGACCCCGCCTCGCTCTCGTGCGATCCGGCGAAACCTGAACTCTCGCCGGTTCGCTAGGCGAGAATGCCCGTAATCGAGGCTCGCCGCTCGCTCGGTTTCGCGCGTGTCGTGTCCCGATAATGTTTTTGTTGGACGATATCGTCGCCTCTCTGTAGCGATCTACTTCATGAAATATGAATGGAAAACCGAATTGAAAACATATTAAATGTTACACGTACGCTAAGAAATAGCTTTGCAGTTATTCTCCGCGCTTTTTATTTTTTAGAAATCAACAAAGGTATTCAATTAGAAAATAATTAACTTTCTTCGCTATATAAATTTCGAGAAAACGTTCGGTGGATCTTATAATTTCACGCGGCATATCGCAGTGAATCGTTTAATTGCGTTAATTAAGTATCTTATCCTCGTCAAGACGCCCGGTAAGCGTTGCGAAAAACGAAAATGCCTGATAATTCGCCCATACAGGCAAAGTGCGTGCACGCAACGCACCGATAAATGCGCGCACGGGTGTCCAGGTACGCATATAACGACACGACGGTGGAGAGAGCAACAATATCGCGCCGCTGCCGCGTACGTCGCGTTGGTGTGTGCATCGCCGCGAGCGATGCATCAGCCTCGGCTGACCAATCCCGATAATTTACGATTATCGATCCGGCCGTGGTGCTCAAATTTGCTAATTACGCAATAATTATACGGGACCGGCATTAGATCCCCCGACTACCGCGCGCCGCGCCGCTTCGAAGCTTCGGCAAAATTATTGACCACAGTCGTGCCGTATCGCCACGTTTCGGATGGGCCAATAATAAGCCCTCGCTATGCGTGTCAATAGTTCATAGCCCCGTTGGACCGCGTATGTATTGACCCGGCTCGCGGCTGCTCCGGCGAGACCATCGGCCGCATCCGGCGCGCCTATAGTTTCGCGACTCGTCGACGAGAGTCCTGGTGCGCCGCGCATGGAGAGTACGCTTCTCTCAGTGCAGTGAAGCACCCGAGAAAGAGAGAGAATAGGACGGAGGAGAGAGCTCGGAAAGTAAGAAAGAGAGAGAGAGAGAGAGAGAGGTTGCACCGACCCGATCTTAGCGTAAGGTACATTATGTACACTCTCGGGAGTCTAGGCGGGTAATAACCTTGTTATGATGGCGTGGCTTTTCTCAGCCTATACGTTTCCATCGACGCTCGTACGAGATTCTTGGAACGGAAATTGTCTACGTTGTTTCAGAGATGGAGCGGAACATGATAAATCGATATGGAAAGCAATATGTAATCAATTATTTTTTTAAATTAATTTTTAGTTTTTTTTCTATTTAATCGCGATATATATATATAT
>NW_021850942.1:77736-82283 GCF_003651465.1 Formica exsecta
TATAATTTTATTTTTTTAAATTATTTTTTAAAACTATCGTATATACGAATCTTACTTCATTAATCGAACAACGAGAACTAATAATGGAAATATAAACGCGAATATATATAATAATGCAAATTAGACTACTTTGGCTTCTCTTTCGTGCATTTTCCGCTTCGAGGATGACCTCGCAGATAGCTGTACATGCGCGGCACACCCCGCAAAATAGACGGTTCTTTTCCTTGCTCCGGTATGAGGCGACCCGGCGTGGCGTCTCGACGCGCACAGAGACCGACCGTGCACGGAGAGCGGAGCAAAAGACGAAGAGACGGTCGGCGAAGAGGTGAACTAACAGGATCGCAACAAGTGACCGCCTCGCCCTCCTTCTATTATTTGCTCTCCCTCCTGCGTTCTAGCGGATACCCTCTGCCGTTCCCTCAGCCGCCGTCCACCTCGGCTATCTCTCGTTCCCCTCCCTCTTCTCTCTCCGTCTGTCTTTCTGTTTCCCTTCTCTCTCGGTACCTCCATCCGATTCTCGCGTGCGTATATTTCCGTCTCGCTTCGATCGCACCGGACGGCTTGTTTGTCAGACGAGCGGCTAAAAGATCGGTTCGCTCGTCAACAGTACCGATGCATCCCGAGTAGCTCGTGGAATTATACGCTTTCGACATTCCTTGGGAAGAGCGCATCGAGTCGAGACTAACGTTCTCTCCGTTGAAGCCGATTCGAGTCAAATATTTTGTGTCTTACGGTACAGAGAGACGTTTTTTTTCCCCATCTGACTTCTCTTTCGCGATGATCCGTAAACTATGTTAAACCAATATTTAAGAAATCTTTTTCTGGATATGAACGGAGCGTCATAAATCAGTTGTCGATTATTATCCGCAATTGTCGAGATCGTTTCTCCAAAGATTTTCATAACCGCGATAAGGCGACGATTCATCTGAGCACGCGCGAGGCCGCAAAGCATGTTGCAAGTATCAACGGAGGAGTCATCTCGATAGCGGCAGCATTGTCCGTTGTCGCAGATCTCGCGAATATTGGGCAATTCCGATGAAACGATCTTGCGCGTGTATGTGTGCGTGCACGCGAAGACACACGATCGAACGACAGCGGCGGCGAGACGTTGCGTAACGGTGTCACGTAATAATGACGAATCGACCTTCTCTCGTAGCCGGTAACTACCCGCCTTCTCTTACCTTCTATCTCGCGAAGAGAGCTCCCGGTGAGCAATTACTTTGTAGAAGTAGAAAGCATCGAGCGCGTCTCGGATACAATGATGCCACATGTAGAGGATTGCATCCATAAGATATAATAGATACGTTCGATTATATAAATTCGAGGTTTCTTTTTTATTTTTTGACATGCGTTTCATTATATGTACATCCACCCTATTAAGGTAATTGTCGTCAAACGCGAAAAATTGAAAGCCCTTTTTTAAGGAGCTTTTTTAGTAGGTAACGCTTTGATTCCAATCGAGATATCATATCAATCAAAAAAAAAAAAATATATAGAGTGACATGGAAAATAATAATAAAATAAGTAAGGAAGATATTAAATCTAACTCGGTTTTAGTCTGTTAATATATGCGGATCAACTTCTTTAGAAACTTTATTAATGAATTATTCTCTTAATGTTTCCTAATATTCATGTTAACATACATAAACACACAGGTTAGGCATCCTATAAATAAGATATCTTACCAATAGGTACGAGGATAATCCTCGTCAAGAGCAGTATCGAGCAATCTCTCTCTATATGGAAAACGTTGGTATTAATAGCGAATATGCTACGGTAGATATTAATAACAAACGTATCATAGAGTGAGATATTAATAACGGCGCGTCGCATAAAGCGGATTAAAACGCAACAAGGCCGTTTGCATAGCGAAGCAAGTTGTTCCAATGTTATGATTGTACAGCGAAATACAAGGAGCGCCTTATAAATTTTTCAATTGCATCTTTTGAGAGAATGTTACACGAGAATGCGAATTAATTAATGTAAGAAACATGACGGCAAAATCTTGTAGAAAATCTTGCAACGTGTCTTTTGACAGTTGACGTCCGGTGATGGACGAGTGACGCCCAAACGTCTCGACATTTGAAATCCGGTAAATCTGGAATTCTCGAAGGAGCAAGAAAAGAATAGCCGCGGTTTTTGCGCGTAATCAGAATCTTTCCCTCGATATCGATTCTCTCTAGCTTCAGTTCATTTTTGATTTCTGTAATTCTCTAATCATCAATAAATTTCTTAATAATTGAAATAGATGCTAAAAATAATGCTATAGTCACCAGTAATTCTCGTCGTTGATTCGTGGCGTTGACAAACTTACGAAGGTACGGCATAAATAAAGTGTCGATTTTTCCAAAGGACAGAATTAGTATAGAGTGCCCCGATTGGCGACGGACCAAGCAACTAAATCCGCTTTATTTCCGGATCATCGCGGAGAAACTGCGATAGTTTAAATATGGCCGAAACAGACCAATTACAATTGGATCTTTATCTTTCTTTCCTTTTCTCTTTTTATTTTTCTTCCCATTTTTTTCATTTTTATCTTCATCCTTTCATCCAGTCTTACCCATCTTCAATTACGATTCCTCGATTTTGATCTCGCGGTCTTGATCCTTTAATTTTTGTTACTCGTGAACAATCTGGGTCTATATTCAAAGAGGATTCAATTCAACTTTTTCGGTTTTAATTCGGAATCACTGCGTTTGGAAAAAGAAATAATCTTCCAGTCTGTACTCAGAGAGAGAGTTTTTTTCAGGTCGTATTTGTCACATGCGTCATTATTTTTGTTATTCTTTCAAAAAAAGTAATGTAAAATACAAAGGGTTTACATCAAATAACAAGAAAGAATGCAATTTTAATAATATAATCTTTATGTTATAGTTATCATGTTATATTGCATCCATATTTCTTATTTAATAATAATTTAATTTTTAGTGCAGTATTTTCTGAGAGAGAAAATATAATATACTTTTATGTAATTTAAAAAACATGGAATATGTCTCTCTTTCCTTTTTTTTTTTTTTATTTCTTTACGACTATCTCTGAGCAAAGATTGATATCAAGATGACAATACGAAGGAGGATCGAAAAATCAAGGGATATAAATTTCATACTTCGTCATCGCGTCGTTATCACGTGGCGGCCAATATCGGCGACAATCGAAATTAATCTATGATACATATATCTTTTATCTAAGACAATACTAAAGACCGGCGTTTTCTCTTACCGTAACAACAGCGCGCGATAAACACAGCAGCACTCTCGGGCGAGACGGGGGCCGGTCGGTCGACCTGGTCGAGGTGGCTGCCAAGTAAATCGACGTGAGGAGACTGTACTCGCGCGGAGAAAGGATACGCGGAAAGATAGCGGTAGAGAGAAGTTCTCTCCGGCACGGTCGGCGGCGCATTCGGTCTCTCTTTNNNTTTCCCTTTCCATCCCCTCCTCCCGCGACATTCTTCTCTTTTCTTTCTTCCGCTCCGCATCTCGCCGCGTCCCTTTTCTTCCCTCTCGCGAGAACGAACCTACGAGTTTATAGACGACGAAGTCGATGTTGTTCACCGCAGGTGAGAGACGTCCGAAAGAGAGGAAGCGATACGACAGGTAGCGAGAGAGAGGCTCGGAGGGGAAGGGACGAGATGGTGGGGTTCGCGTCGTCGGAGAGGGGTTCGTTGGTTGGTGGGGCGTTCAGAGGGGGTTGCGTTGTCCCCGTCGGGCTCGGGGTAGGGACATAGCGCAACGGACTCGGGAGGGGAAGCCGAGAACGTGTAAATGCGTGCGTAATACCGCCGGAACGTACGTACTCTTTGCGTGCGCGTGTGCGTACGGATGTTACACGCACGTAAGCACGCACGCGAGTCGGAACGAGCAGGCGAGTCGTCGGCTTCCTATATCGCGTCGCGTCTCTCTCGTGCATATTGATATTTTCGGTATGGCGCGCGCACGCCATCGGCGCGCTCGAGCACGAATATACGATTATTACGCCTAAGCATTCGCGCGAGCCAACGTTTCCTCCCGCAATTCTCTCATGCATTCGGACATTAAAACCGCGAGATACGAGACCACTTTCTTAGTAGATTAAAAGATACTGAAATATTGGAAGAAACATTATGCCTGGATATATTGCATTGATTAATTTGCTTTTTTTTCATCAATGATAAAATTGCATTGAATAATATGCTAAAAACACATGTTTTTAAAAATTATGAATATTTATAATAATATCGTATACATATTTCATAAATTTTTTGAAAATGTTCACGTGAAGTAAGATGGAATATTGCGAATACTTTGCTCGAATTGTAAAAGAATTATTATTTTGTTTATTTCGCGAGTGCATGTTCTGGAAAAATGTAGCCAATGTAGGAATTAAGCTCACATATCAAACAACGGAATATTCGGCGCGTGAAATGTGGCACGAAAATCGAGAAGCGCGCATACGCGCACGCTTTAAATTGCGCATCGCGGATTACGCATTTCGCGTTTTATCCGCCAAAAATAGCATCGAGAATTAAAAACGGGGAAAAAGAAGGAATGCAGCATACGCATAGCATCGTT
>NW_021850942.1:82431-88273 GCF_003651465.1 Formica exsecta
ATGCCGCATACGCATAGCATCGTTGGAAAACCAAATTAGGATCGGGCTTTACGGTACCCGGTCGGTCGCGGCGTCCGCTCAGCCGGATTTCCGCGTGGCTTCGTCGCGCCGTCCCCGGCGTTTGAATTAATTTTCGCACAAAGAATAGAGCTTAATTATAGTTGGGTAGTCGGATATTGGGAGCGTGCCCGATAACGTTGTTTCGCTGGCGCCGGATATGGCCAATGGCGGGAATTTACGCTTTGCCAATTTTGCAAACTGTCACTTTCATATCGCCTCCTATAACATCCTATAGCATGATATCGCGATGCATTGTTCCAACGTATAATATCCAACGATCGGTCTATTAATTTGCGATCGGTGCTATTTATCCGTTGCTTTTCGAGTCTTCGTTGAACCGAAAACGGTCCAGGAAAGAACTCGGGGAGAACCGGGCTAGAAAAAATGCAAACGATTATATTTGTCGTATCCTTTGAAAGCTTCAATTTTTCCTATTATTTTCGCCATTATTGCATCGTTCATTTTACGTGCTGATGGCATTTACGGTCCTGAACTGCGAGTATAGCACAACGCGGTGGCAAATCTCGTTCGGGCAGAAATAAAAGCCGCGGACAACGCGCTCGTCACTCTATCGGCTACTTCTATCTAGCTTTGTCTCAGCGTCGCCCTCGCGGCCATTCCCTCTTTTTTCTCTCATTCCTTCTTTCTCTCTCTCTCTCTCTCTCTCTCTCTCCTTTTTGAAGGACTTCGGAGGAAGCGGGATCGAGTTACCTACTTCGTTTCTCGTTCTGCATAGTGCGCAGTAACGATGGCTTTTCTCTAACGTCGCACAATACTGACGACCAGATTCATTATCCGAATGCATGAGAATAGTAGCGAGTACAGTATATATGCACTGAACGTATCGCGTTATCAAGCTTTCAAGCACAGTTACCTTAATAAAGAATCGTCTTATGATTTACTTATCTCTGATGACAAGCGAAGCGGCAAATCCCAAGGCCGAATCGAATGTGAATAATATGTGCACGCTTCGAGGACGAGTCTGGCGATCTCGCGACGGCCTTGGAATCGCGCGATTAACGGCACGGCGGCGGTCCGCACATACGTCGACCTTTCCACTTAACGCGGACGTTGCCGTAGGTCCCGGCAGTTTTTCGTGCGATCGATAAATCGTCGCTCGTCCGTACTTGTACGTCGACAAGCGAGCAAGAGGACATTGACATTTATATAGGTTATATCGCGCGGGGTTGCATCGTCTTTATTAATAATGAATCGCGACGTTATATGTCAATTGTTTCATGCAAAGTGCCGTTTTACGGAAATTTCCAATTTGATATATGTATATTCGTTATTTAATTCTAAAAATGCATCTCTGCTTTGCGTTTTAATATTCGACTTATCAGATAATCGAATTTATTATCTCAAAAAAGGACGTTGCTCCAAAATATATTCTCTTATTTTATTATTTTTCGAAAATATCAGAAACAGTTTTCTGGTTAGAAGAAAAACTTTATCGAGAAATTCTATATAGGAATATATATGAAATTTTTTCAAATGTTTTTCGTATGTATGTACGTCATTTGGATCCACAAGTCTAGTACATATCGTATAATACATATTCCCGACAGCGCGATTCTTTTTTCATGACGCAGATGATATGGCGGCAAGACCGCAGCGATGTTACGCCATCTCGCCTTTCAGAATTATCTGGGTCACGAATTTCTTGTCGGTATGTATTCGTGTATACGCGCGCGATCATCGCACAGCCGTTGCATCCGACAAATATTTCACAAGGGTGCGCGATGAGGGTTTGGTAAATGGCCCGCTATTTTTCCCGGCCAATCCAGCTTGTTATCTTCGTTCCCTGAAAATGCCACGAAACTCTCAGGTTGCCGGGGAAATTTACGGCCACCAGTCAGAGATTGTAACGGAATGTACAGCGGCGATTAACTATTTCGAAGATTAGCTTCTGACCGCTGTCGGTATAAACATGTCCCGCATATGGCCGTATAAAATTTCATTATCAAGTATCCCATGTTTCTCGATATCGGAGATGATGATTTAAATCTGTAAAAATTAAAAAAAAAAAAATGAAAGCTTCTTTTGACGATAGAAAATTGAATTCTCTATGCAGTTTAACATAATACTATTATTTTCCTATTAATTTATTAAAATTATATCGTGAAATAAAAAATTTAGCAGTCGACGTAACTTCGATAATACTCAAGTCGGACTTCATTTCGCGCGTCTTAGAGAAAGTATTCGCGAATATTCCCGAGTGCCTGCGCAATAGTGCACATTTTATGGCAGGTCGTAAGCCACCGCGTCACCTACGAAGTATTAGACTTGACGGATGCATTTTCATAATGTGATCTCCACGACACTGCCGTGGATAGACGCTCTAGAGATGCACCATCGGATAGATATTTTATGGAGTCACTTACGGTTTTTTAGCATCTCGCGTATTGCGAACGTCAGTCGAAAAAAATGTGTTACTGAAGCGCGGTTTTCTCTTCCCTGCCACACCCTTTCATAAATACATCTCGCGCTCGAATTAGATTTTAACCGAAACTAAAAATTAACGCTTGGGACTTTTATTAAGATTCCATACGTTCGAATCTTTCTATTCGACGAAAACACATTATATATGTACGGAAATATGAACGACGAGAGGTAAATTTTGCTACTTTATCTCTACACGTAGCGAGCGCGATTCTCCGATCCCGTGGAGAAAATAAATGCATCTCGGCGACGCGACAGTTTCGGCTAGTAAATATGATTTATCCGAAACACTCCCCCCCCCCCCCCCCCCCCCCGCTGTGCATAAATATGATTTATCCGAAACACTCCCCCCCCCCCACAGAGAGGTGAGCTGTGCATAAACTGCTCGTAAAGTGCAGCGCGATCTCCGGGCAGCTGCACGAGTAATCTGATAATGCAGGTGCTACGAGCCGACGACGTGAGAGCGATGATATTAACATACTAAAATTACGTCGCACATCACCGTTGATCTTACGCTTCCTTTCTTAGATACCTACCTGTATTCTTTCATCGATTATTTCCCCTTCGAAGAGTATCATCGTAAAAATTCGATAGTAAAGGCAGCGTCTAAAATTTTTAGAGATCAATTTATATTATTTGTTCGATATATCACTCGATCGCTGGGTAATCTTTAAAAATTATACGCATCGTCGAAACTGCGAGGTCAGGGTTCAAACAAACAGAACGATACGTTCACGGGCCCACCTGCCGGTGCACCTTAATTGCGTCATTAGAACTTCTCGTTAGTACTGGGCGAGTTAGCCGTCTACGCGATTCAACGTTTTAACGAGCGACGCAGTTTACGATGACGATTTCACGGGACGATCGTCCGTTTCTCTATCGTTCGGCTGATTCCTACGGCATGTGCGTTATCATATCGATGCCTTTAACGATTCAGTCTCACGATACTCTGATATTCTGCCACGATCGTGAGCATGATTGGCCCCGAGCATTGTATACTAATAAAATTATTTCTCGTACAATTTTTCGAGAATTATTCGAATCAATATTTATATTTCTCGAACTTTTCATGTAACTCGTATTTTTGTATACCGGAGAAAAAAATTTGCGAAAAACGCGTTTCGAAGGATAGGAATTCGGACGAGAGGAGGAAAGAGCGAAGCGTATACTCTCACGATTTTGCAGTTTGATACGCGCGGAGGAATGGCGCTGAGAACATTGAAAATAAAAATATTCAAGCTCGTTCAATTTCGATCGTTACGGAGTTCTGCTATTTGCCTCGCCGATTCGCTCTGTAGTCCCTCTTTCAATTTTCATTATCACAGTTTGTTTTCGGATTTGATCTGTTGTCCAGTCAGAAGCACGTACGTCCGCAGGTTTTATTGTCCGGTGCAGAATTATTTTTCTTCCGCTATTGAACATTCTATATACAATCGGGATTGAAATGCAGACCTTTTCACAAGATCGCATCAAATTTCAAGGGTTGTTTACCAATATTTTTCGAAAAATATAGAATTTCCGGTTTTGATAAATTTGAAACTGCGAGAGGATTATTTAATATCGATTTTTATAAAATCCTGAACATTGATATTTTTATCTCTTAGCTATCTCTTACTCTAAAAATCCGATATGTAAACGATCTTATTTTGGACACATTTTAAATGCACTTATTATTTAAAAGAAAGGGACGTAACGATATAAACGATCTCTCCTGTTACATCACGTCGCGCTATTTTCCGCAGGACCTTCAATTTTCAATGTAGGACAGCGAAAGAGCCACTGCCACGGTATGTGCTTGGCTTATATATATCGCGCCTATGTATCTGCCGTAGCTGCAGGCGCGACGCCAAGTTGAGAAGAGAGGTAGCTACGCTTATGTACATCCACTGCGTAGCAAGGTAAATGGATGGTCTCTCATGTACGTAGGCGCCTACATAGTTGCAGATCGATATATACGTAGATATATATATATATATATATATGCATCTGCCTTCTAACCTACCTACCTCTTCGCGAGGCCCCACCGATATATAGAGCGAAAATCGTTTCGTCGAGCGAGAAAGCCAAGTTGCTCGGGGGGGAATCCGCGAGCGGATTCTGCGAAGCGCATCATCATTTTATACATCATATTTTTGCAAGAACTTACAAGATTTATATGTATATATATATATTTCTAATACTCACGTAATTGCGTATTTCGCGATGGAAACTTCTCTGCGATTTTTGTTTCGCGCACATTATTCGTCGCGAATAATGACTTTGCGCGAATCCGCGTGACCGATACGAGTCCCGGATCGAATCGCCTCCGGGTAAACTATTGACTCTCGGGTAAATGCACCGGGGGATAGAGGGAGACGGATGGATGATGATGAGGGGGATGTACGTGTGCGTGGCTCGGCCGAAAGTGCGGATTCGGTGCGCACGTCACCTGCAATTAGGCAAGTCGTCGCCGGATCACACGCAGCATCCACCCTGTGTTTCGATGCCGCTCACGCTGCTTAGCTCGGCTCTACCGATGGCAATTTCGGGCTTTGTCATGGTAATTTCTCTCGCCTGACCAATATAATACACTCCTTGACAACGATAAAAGGAGTGTATGGCACAAAATTTCTCGGCCGATTTTTTTCGGGGGCTTCTCTCGGATTTCTGAAGAAAACGATAAGAAATTCACGATGCTTCGCGAGAGCACTGCATGTATAATCTCGCGGAATAATCTTCGTCTATGTATTGTCAGACTTACCTCTTAGTTTGAAATGGCCTGCAATTTTAAATCATAATATTCAAATACATGATAATAAGATAAAAATATAAATAAATAGGAAAAGATGTACGATTCATTAATTAACCAAGGATTTCGTTGACAGTGTTAAACAGGCACCTAACAATGAAGATTTTCACAATTCTAGAAGCAATATAGAAATTTAATAGAACGGCTCGTTCTCCGTATCGAACGATTCTACTAAACCGAGGGAATAAAGCTTCGGCAATTTTTCGTTCAAATTCGATCTTAAATTGCGTTTGCGTCATCGCACGTTGAAATCCGTACGACTCATTGTTCGGCCGTTCGATCAACGCTCCCGGACGGTAGCTATCGAGCGAAATGCAAAATAGTGCCCATCGCCGGTGAGCCTCGTGCGCACGTGAGAGCAGCAATGGCGACCGTTTGTTCCTTTTTTTTTTTTTTTCGTCATATACCTGTATGTATCGTGCCGTCTATACACGCGGACCTCGCCTCGATAACACCTGGCGCGAAAATGTATTCGGCGCCGTGGCCGTCGTCGAAGCCTCGGCTCGATAGGATCGATAGACGCTACTAGAAACGCCGTAGTAGAGGGAAAGA
>NW_021850942.1:89813-210897 GCF_003651465.1 Formica exsecta
GAAGGAGAGAGAGAGAGAGAAGAGCCGACTTCTCCGCGTCCGCACCGGGGTCGCCTGGAAACTGCCTCTGCGATTCCGCCTCTGCGAGGCACCATCTCGCACACACGTTTACACGTGTACGCGCGTGTACACGTGCTGCTTGCGCATGGCACAAAAGAGTAAAACAAAATTTATCCTCTCGCACCGGCGGAGCTTGCTGTGGATTTTCTTCCGTGCATGCGCAGTCTACGTTCCCCACAGAATACGATTTTTTTTCCAAGTCCGTAAATTTTTTTCCTTGGAGAATTTTTAACGTACGAGACGGTTCAAATAATGTCTAATACCCTCAACGCAATATTTGTTCTACTTTTACGAATAACTCGTACTTTGCTGTATTTTTTGTAAAGTTTAATTCGTAGGAAAATTTGTTCAATTCTCGAATATTTTTATCGGACAAAAATTGTTCGCAGGCGATTAATGTTGTAACGTCAACCATCGGTTAATCGTGCTCGATCGTAATGCGTCCTTTAATCGGTCTATCGCGGGAGTGTAATCGTTGCTGGCGCGATCCCACGCCTACTTACCGGATTTCACAAAGAGGTGCGCAACCGCGATTTGGAAACTTGAGAGGAGGTGCCGGGTCCACTGTCCGTGCCGGTTCGGTAATGTAACCGTTTAATCGATGCTAAGTAAGTGGGTAGAGCCGAAGGAGGAAGCTGACGAAACTCATGGAAATGAGAGACTCACCTACTTTTGAAGCAAACAATACGGTCGGCTTGCTGGTGTGTACCGGTCGCAACCAGACGCCAAAAAATAAGGCCAGCACCCTTGCTACTCGCTTTTTTACGCGCACATTTTTCGAGCGTGTATTTTACAATGACCGTGATTAATTGGCATTTTTTATTAAATCTCACTGCCAATTCTATAGAATGGCCATGGTATATAGATACCATGGCAAGTGTACAAATTATAAATAAAATTAATTATTTTTAATGATAATTCCATAAAATATTAGTTGTTAATATATTGCAATTATAAACAATAATTATTAAATTATTAACAGAAAATATTATTGCCCGAGCTTTTAAAATATGAGGGGTATAAAAGCATAGATCGCATTTCTTTGTTTCTCAAAATTTATGATGAAATCGAGAAGGTCCCTTAGCATGCGGCTTTGGATAAATTGCTTTAAGAATTTGGCATATTTTTGATAGTCACACTTCATAGTTATGTTTACACCAGAGTCTTTTCGAAAAAGCGGTTCGTGGCGTAACTGATGAATCCGATTGCACGAAACACTCGGCTAGCCTTTTACGTTACGTTACGTTACGTTACGTTAGAGGTGAACGGTAGACGAGCCTGTGCGCGGATCGCGTTGCAACGGTGCCACAGGACCTCGAAGAACAAACCGCGGTGCAACGGTGACATGTAGCGAGACCCGCGTACCACACCGCCGTACACCGAGATCAAGAGGTGCGTATACAACGGCACACGCCTCTCACTATTGCGAAAGCCGATCCTCGCGTTGAAGCTGTTACTCTGCTAAGCGCGACGGAACAGGCTACGAGCGCAAAAAAGCTGCTCTCGTCGCGATAGACGATCCCCGGTTAGTCACGCAAACGCATCCTCACCTTTCTCTCATTCGTTACATATGTCCGCGAGTCTGGCCGATTTTATTTTCGATCGATATTTGAATTTCACTTATCAAAACTTGGATTTTTTAGAATTTATAAATATGAAGACTTTAAAGAGAATCGATATTCATATTTTATTAATTTGACTATAAAATTTTATTAGCGAAACAAATTCATGTTTTGCTTTATGGAATTAGATTCAATAAAGTTTTTATTATTTTACGTGTTGACCTGAATGTTGAGAGAGAGAGAGAGAGAGAGAGAGATGCTGAGATACGTTAAATAGGAAAGAGATGAATTATCGAAGTCTTATTTTCGATTCTGTATTTATATCCGTGGATTTGTTTATGATAGATCGCAACGATGCATACTTTCAGTACCTGTTTAGAAGAAAGCCGCGATTAACAGAACAATTATGTTGCTCGTTTCGTTGCTTCATTGCATGTTTACTGCACTTTCACCTTATTCTCACCTCTGGATACAGATCTCGGATATATCTCGGGTTTTCTTTTTTGCATACTACTTAGAAGATTGGCAACTTTTTCGCATTGTAAGTTGTTGAATTATACTTTAACGATAAAAATATTGCGGTGAAAATAGTCTCTCGCGCAGCTTGTACCACGATACTTTTTGTTCCGACACCAACGTTACGATCGGTATAATCTTTCTAGAGGTGAACGTGGCTTTCGCTAATAACTCGTTATTCAGAATGGCACGGAGCTCAAAGTGAAGAGAAAAGAGCGACTTTCCGCGCTCGTCCCCGGTCGTATCATCAGAGATCTTTCACTTCCGCTGCTGCGGAAAGAAAGCGAGTATAGGTACTTGTTGACACGATCGTTTTCGAAATGAGTAGAGAAGCAAATGGCGGAGCTAATTAACGACACCATGTTACGATGTACTTGCAAGGGAGAAAATCCATACAATATTTTCCAATAAAAAATGTTCAATTATTTTTTATAATTTATGCTAATCGGATTTGCCGGGATACACATAATATAAATCGAAGTTTGATTATAATGGAATGCTTGCTAGAGCGGATAAGGATGAAAGAATTTGAAGATGTCGAATTATAAATAGTAGTAAACAAAAATCAATTACGCATCTACAGATAATGACGGATGGACGAGAAGAGGCTCGAGTTGTCCGGGATGCGAACAATCGCGACATCGGTGTAACCTAAAAGTGAAACGTCGTCGAGTTCGACGATCTCGTAGAAGATTTCGATTGTCGAACGGCGTCCCTTTCTCTGCCGCGCGATTTCCGTTCGACGCAACACGCCGGCCTTTCATTTCGTCCTCCTCCCTCGCCGGCGTTCCCGGTGACTTTCCGCTCGCGCGCCGAGAAACGTCAAGAGAACGGGTCGCGTGCTTGCCTTCACAATGCCACACGTTCGCGGAGACGCGAACGTGCTGATAAATACTTTCCAGCTCTTAAAATGCGCGAGAAAGTCACACCAGAGTCGTTTACGATCCGGCGTTACGAACTGATTCGGCGTACAAAGGGATCGGACACGCGGCGGACTTGTTGAACTCACGAACGGATGTGACGGATTACTTACGGAGGCGTCGTCACTGCTGATTAACCGCGGTGGAATTCGAGATCGGGGCCTTTGCTCGCGCGGCGATGAAAGTAGACGCCGATCGACGACGCCCAAGAACGATTAGTACTTTAAAGTTTGGATAATGATATGATAAGGAATATTTGATCGAGATACAAAGATATATTGTATTCTTCGACGAATTTGTGGCCAATTCTTGAGAAAATTTTAAAAAATTTTATCTCTTATATTTTTTAATATTCTGTAGAAAATAAAAAATCTTTATGTTGCACATTAAAATTTTGAACAATTAATATCTACTCGTCTGAAAATTTTGCTATAGTTAATTGTTATGGACATTTTTGTATCCAGCTCTTTATACGTGTAACTATAGATTTATTATAATATAATACGATAAGTGGCCTCGCATCAAATAAAAATTTCCTGGTTCTTTTGTAACAAAATAACGGCGCGACGCAATCATTCCGAGAGATTGGTCTAATTGCAAGTAGACAAACTTCGACTTGGCGTGTTTGCGGGCGATCAGTCCGCACCCTCATGCCTGAAATTCCACCTGGAATTCGTCCTCTACGCTTGTCGCGGAGAAAATGAAACGCCAGTTCGCCACGAGACGAAATAAGCAAGCGAAAGATGCCAACGACAATGACAATGGGCACTCTGGTACCACTTCGTACCAGACACGCTTGCTTAAAGTGGAAGAGCGATGGATAAATACAGACATTGATACGCGGAATATGGAGAACAGTACAGGCAACGGTACAGACGAGTCATCGTCGTCATCTGCGTAAGCTTGATGCGATAATCTTCAATTTCGTTTGCGCTCCTAATTTTCAGATCGTTGAAAATTCGATATCGAGCGAAACATGAAGTTTGTATTTACGCGCGAATAAATCATGGATGGTTCAAATGGTTAATGAAATATTAAGCGGACGGGAGATTAATAGAGAAACGAGGCGCATTGATAGAGATGTAAACACCCGGATAATTTATAAAATTGCTTATGTATATTCCGAGAGAGAGAGAGAGAGATTAAGTTTACATAAACGTCAACCAGTAAAGGTTATAATAATCTCCATATGCTTTTCTATGTACTTGACTTCGCGTAAGACTAGGTTGAGATAGATCGATCGCCGACATCTAAAATATTCACAGGCGCATCAAAGTATACACGCCGTTGAAGCAATGATCGCCGTCTTCGGCTGTATAAGGATTGATAATTATCGAATTATTAAGTCGTGAACACACAATCGCCGCCCACGGGTATTCGAGTGTAACGAGATGCTCGTCCTACGCAGATATCCGATATCTCGTGAATGATTATCATAAATTTATTTCGTACAGAATGCGCGGGACTATCTCTTAATTAAATGAGCCAGAAGATTATTAAATTAATGTATAATACATGCGATCACTTTAAGTGTAACGAGATGCTCGACCTACGCAGATATCCGATATCTCGTGAATGATTATCATAAATTTATTTCGTACAGAATGCGCGGGACTATCTCTTAATTAAATGAGCCAGAAGATTATTAAATTAATGTATAATACATGCGATCACTTTATTAAGCATAATTGCATATATATGTAATTGTGTTTTTATTTACTGGTTTGTTATATAAAATGTGTTGACGTTTTCTTTATGTCATAAATAATTGCATGCTTTGATATTCAATGCGCTTCCTTTAAAAAAAAAAGGAATATTTGTCAAAATAATATCATGCACTATAATAAACAAACCACTAGATTCTAATATACTGATTATTAATTTTTTAATTTGCTTTTTTTAGTAAAAATCTTTTTTTTTCTTAAAAACTAGTTCTCTCTTATATGAAAAGATATCGCGTTTCTACATTTATTTATTTTTTCACGTACAATCATCATTTCTTTGCATTTGTATCAGAAGCATTACGCTTCTCTAACTCTATGCCTGTATATGTATTTACTAAAGTACAGAACTATATCTAATCTGAATTTACACCGCGCAGTTATTAGTTGGCGAAATGGATATATCGCGTGTAATTGTACGAAAAGTACGTGAGAGTCATACACAACTGTGCTGAGTATAGCGCAGAGAATATCCGCCAAGAGAGTAAACAATCCAAGTTTCGCGAAATCTCTCGCCTGTACCGCCGGAAAACGATTATTGGCTGATGCACTTTGGCACTTTGTATGCATGTCGCGCGCCGAAAGGGAAAGCAGCGTTATTTTCAGATGATTGTAGTCCTCTGGCCCTCATTTGCGAAAGTTGGCGACGATCTTAAGAAACGCCCGTAATGTTTTGTGCTTTCTCCATTCTTTTCATTTTGCATCCACAAAGGTCGAGACGCATTTCTATTTAACATTTTGGTTTCGTAACATTTTGTAGGCCGTTAATTTATACGAAGAGAGAATTTTTTATTAAAAAATTGAAACGCCGACAAAGAACACTGTTTTATATCATCTAGATAATTAACATTTATTATATATTATATTATATATTGTTATATAATTGAAAATAACATATACACATATATATTGATTAATTTATAGAAATTTAAAAAATAAGACGTTATAAACGTTCCATGAAACTAACGAAATGCGTCGATGTATTGTTTAATCAAATTTTTCAGCATAATTCCGATAACGTGTATAATAATAGAATATTCCATATTCATAACACGAACGTCATTTACCGTTTCCAAGACGTCGTAACAAAAGCCCGAGACGATGACAATCGCGCGACGTCATTGTGCACATGGATCCGGTGAATCATTTTCGGGGCCTTCCTTTCGTACAGACGACCTCTTTGTCCCTTACGGGAACCGATGACGCGTTCCCAACGCAAGATTGACCGCGATTTCTCCTCGATTAACGTCGAAAATACTTACAATGTGCAGGCTGTATGCACATAGGTTGCTTGCAGCGAGGCATATCGTCGAAACAAATGCTGTCCGGATTCGATTACAGTCACGAGAATCCGCTGACGGTCCGCGCACGTTTCTTGTAACGCGTGTAATACTAAAAGCGGTGCTTTATCGCGCAGTTTCGTAAATGTGGCGGTTCGCGAGACACGCCGCGGGGTTTCGTAAAATGAAGTTAACGGTTCCAGGAGAAACGTTCTTCTCGCGCGATCTTTATTCGTTCGTTATTATATATCTCTCCACGTGGATTTTTGGTCTACTTTCACAGCTCGGGTATAAAAGCCCGCAATTAAGGACCGCGCGCTTATTTTTCGAATCTCACGGTGAGATTTTGCGGGCAAATTAAATTAGCGACTATTTTATCATCATAATCGCGCCGAATAAAACGGTCTTTGAAACCACCGGGGGAGATTCCGTTAAGCGAAACTATGGGTTCCATGAGACACGAGATCCCCGAAACTTAAGGAGATACTTGACGTCCGGTTTGTTCCGCGGGAGCCACGGCGGGATACGCAAATAGTACCTTGTTACGCATAATTGGGCAAATATACGGATGCCGTGAACGTTAGTGCTCGGTTACAACGCGAGACCCGCGTTGGCGCAAAAATACGATGGGTATTCGAGAGAAAGAGAATACGGTAATAGCCGCGATAATATACAGCTCCGGTCGCAACGCGCAAAAGCACACCAGGTGATTTGTGGAAGCCTTTTCGCGGCGCGTTGTCGCGGATGATCCATGGAATCGACAGTGTACTGTACTGCTATACGGTACGGGTCGATAACGCGTGATTTACGAGAGGACCGTCCGGCTGCAATTCGCGCGTTGCTCGGTGTTTTCGTCGCTGTTGTTTTTCGCGACGAACGCGCCGGGTTCATTCCTGGATGGATGGATGGATGGATGGATGGATGGCTATCTCGCGAGAATATAAGTAGCCTGGTAATTACTTCCGGGTAATATGCGCCAAGCTAACGATATCATTCATAGACATTTGCGTATCTTAGAGAAACGATTAATTTGCAAGACGTACCGACGCACCGTCGTTCCTTTCACTCGACGAATTTCGATTCGATCTTCTCCGACTGAAGATGTCGCGTAATTCATCGATTACCGCGCAATTTTTAGACTAAAATCAATGAAATGTCAACATTTTGAATCCAAATGTTCTTCTTTTTTATCTATATTTGTTAATTTTTCTGTCTAATGTGCAACATTTTAACAATTTAAAGAGACACTTTCAGTGAAAAGCATGTGAAAATAATATTTCGTGGAAACTTATAAATTATTAGTAAATTATTAACTCATAATTATATAAATTATTAAAATTATAAAATCATATATTCTTATTTTGTGACTCTCTCTCTCTCTCTCTCTCTCTTTTTATGAAGTTCATGAAGATAGTTTATTCTCGATTTCACAACTATCGATATTTCGTCTCGACTCGATGTCTTCGTAAGCAATCGGGGAAATCGTGGAGGAAGTGATAGGTGACGATAGCTGGGTTCCGATGATACGATCTCTCATCAGCAACGCAAAGCTAACAAAGCTAGCTCGAGTTCCGGTAGTCGATAGCATTGCGTCGACAGTGCGCCGGTTCTCTCTGCTCCTTTGCAACTGGCAATTCTGCTTTTACTTGTATCAAAGCGAGAGAGCGATTCGGGGCAACGCTTTGAACCGTCTCGGTTTCAGTTTGATATATCCGGCAAGATCGTTTTGCATTGATGAAACTTGTGCGTAATGGACGTTTCGCGTGCACGCTAACACGTCAGAGCGATTATTCGCCAGCGATCGGCGCGTTACGCTAATCGTAATATTATCTATCACGGAATACTAATAATGTAGAGTCAGAGTGATAAAATATTATATTGAAGTATATTTTAATAATTTATTATACAATGCTTTTTTTAACACGTCTAAATTATATATTATTTAGTTACAAATTATTTAGAAATATAAATGTGATATTATTTATAGCATTATTCACTGTTCATAATATTAATATATATGTATACCATATATTTATACATTAATATATTATTCAGAATATTGTTTAGTTAAAAATCTATCGATATATAAATATAATATATTAATATTTTATTTAGTATAATAACTAATCTCTATTTTTATATACATGTAACACACATATTTATTTCTGTGTGTTATATATCTTTATTGTTTTTATATTTTTCTAACATTAAATATAATTATCGTGCGCTTAATTTCCGGAAAAAATTCGTTTTTATTTCCAGAACACGATAAAACGATGATTCTCTCTACGAAGGATGTTTTTTGCCTTATTCACAATTGCTTTTCGGTGTGTGCGACTGACGTCGTTCTTTATTAATTACGTAACATCTTCGCGCATCTATAAATTTCCCGAGTAGCGAATGGCGCGCAAATTCAATTCCATCATCTCTCCATCTCGTCGGAGTGGCTCGAATGACTCTCGCCGATCTCTCCTCGCTCGGTCTCCATTCCGCCCCCCGCTTTATCGCCGATTCCGCGATCCTTTAATAACGGCAGCCGTGATTTATCGACAGGGGCATATCAAGCGAGTGGGAAAAACGAGAGAGAAAGAGGATCCGCGCTGCGGCTTCAGACTCCGCGGGCAGGTGTATGGATCTGCCCGGAATAGATACATATACATATGTATAGATAGGGGTGCACCGAACTATCGATTCGTCGCATTTTTCAGGGCCCTCTCTTCGCACGTTCGCCAGAGCTTCGCGTATTCTTTTTTTTTTTTTTTATATTTATTCTGCCGGCCATCCGACGAAATCTGCCGCGTTCTGAACGCTCGTTTGTTACCGAGAGAATTCCTGCGCGAGAGCGCGCGTTGCAGGATTTTGATGGCTGCAGCTTGCTCTCCGTCCGCGAAAAATAAAACGCGTCATCGCATCGGTATAACGCAACGCAGATCAGACGTTTCGATCATGAAATTGATCATTTCACTCGAGATGTATTAAAAATTTTGTTCATAAATTTATTTATCGAATTGCTAGCCAGCTACTCGGTTAATTGACCACGTATTTATGCATCTGAAGTCACTCTTGCGCAGATATATGTATATCAGTAACAAAAAAAAAATCTTGATAAGAAAGATTTTTCTTGATGCTGGAGTAAACAGCATATCAAATAAATATATCTGTTGTTATATTTTTAATACTGCATGTAATAGATATCCTACTTTGACATAAAACTAGTTTTAATGATGACAGTTTATTATTTATATTATTATTTCTGCTATTTTATATTTCCATCTCGATAGTAAGATCTTTTCTTTTACACTCTACTTTCCAACTAGGTTGACTAAGATGAGTAAATGTACCATTCCGCTTAATTTAAACTGCATTGTTCTCTCTATGCAATTGACAAGCATTTTCTTTTTTTTTTATGTAGTGTTCGACGTAAAAGTTATGTTTAGATTCAGATCATTGTCCTGCATGCCAATAAAATCTCGCACGCGATCTTTGTAGTCACTGGTATACACGTTCTGTTATTGTTCGAGTACAGGAATCGAGCGTATCTCGTATTTTACAACGATAGGAAATTCTAAAATCACGTATTTTTCTTATCCCTTATTGATCCAATGCCACTTTTGATTAAATTTCGCGATTCCGGGGAAAAGTGCTTTGTCATCAATAATGTCGTAGTGAACATCATCTTAAAAATGCATAAGTCGTTGTCCATCAGATCAACTTCTACGAAAAAAATTGCGGGCAACCACCACCATCTTGGCAACATCTTTAAGTATTATATAAAATAACGATATAGGTATATATTTGGGAGTGTTGACTCTCTATTAATATGTCGTAGACTTTTCGTGAATATTTTTTAGAAAAAGTTTAAGCTTTTTATAAAAAGCTGGCCTATAAAGATTCGATACTTTATATATGTATAAACCAAGTTAGTCTAGTTCTAAAAAATATGCAACGTGCATATATATATATATATATATATATGTATGTATATATAATTATTCCTATATAAATATCTAATAAAACGTTATGCTTCGAAATTCATAAATTTTCCATGGTGAACGCAATGTATTTTTTCTAATTTTGAAGAAATACATCACGAAAATGACTCCTTTGCAAATATTTAATTACAGAATTAATCCATCTTTTCGGGAGAGATGCGTTTTTGATTATAAAAGTCGCACGAAAAGCTTCGTATTACTTTTATTTACGCGAAGATAATTGAAAGAGGATCGAGGGAAAAAAGAAAAGGGGATGTTCGTGTGCGGGAAATTCCGTGTGTAAGATAGTTTAAGGAATAAGACGGAATTTTCCTTTCTTCCACCCGGAAACCGGTCGCCGACCGGAGACCGACGCGGGCTTCTTGTATCGGCGATCTTCGTGAGGAATTCTCGTTTGTCAGCCGTCAGCCAGGTACTCGGTTGACCGTGACGATCATATGATGCACCCACGAAGGTAACGATCCATCGGAAATCCAAGCGCTTTGTAGCCTGCTATGCCACGGGCAGCATGCTTATCAGCCCCTATTAATCCGCCTTGCTCTTACGCGGCGATAATAATCGCATCGCGTTACCGTTATTCGCGATTTATACCGTCGATCGCGACTGAATTTATCAACGAAGGTCCCCATCTGCTTCTCCCTATGAGCCTCCCGTCTTTCGCTCTTCTACGCGCGCGCGAGATCTTCGCTTTCGAGACGATTTCCTTATTACCTTTCACGATTAATGCGGCCGCGCTCGGAAAGCACTCGCGAAATGGATGGTAGTTAATCTATTATTTAAGGGATTCAGTGATATGGCGTCATGGAGTCATTTTAATACAGTAATTTTGAGAGGGAAGAGAGACATCTCTATATATGTAGAAAATAATTTTTAACCGTATTATATATAAAATACATGAATGTAATAAATGTGAATCATTTCATGTCGAGATAATTTAATTAATTTAATTTAATTTAATTTAATTCAAAAGAGATCTTGAGCAAATTTTTAAGATTTTATGGCTAATGTCATTACGATGAGATGGGAGTGAGCGTTAATAAGACGACTCCCAAAATTTTTTATCGAATCCGAATATATCAACATTTTGACTGAGTGTAAAATTAAGTCTATCACATATAAACTGTTGAATTGGTAATGCATATCCTACAGATAGACGCGGTAATATCCGCGGTATATCTGTAATACTTTGCCGGAGGAACAGGTTGTGCTCAGAAGCTCTCTATTCGAGACGCGATGCACGATATGTAGACAATGTAATACGTCACGAAGGTGTATATTTTCACGCGGATTCCCCAACGGTAGTCGCCGACGACTGGCAAGGTAATAAGAGACGGCTTAGCCGACAGATTGCCTCCTCGCGCTGCGTGTAATAGCGCGGCTCCTTTTCCCAGCCCGGCCCCAGCGGCTCCCTTCGCTCCTTTTCCTTCGAAGGAGCAGCCTCGATTCCCTCTTTCGCGTCTTGACCCGCTTATCGCGGATTAGTTTATATAACTGTCGGTGGAACGTCTTTCTTCCTACGATCGTCTGTTGAGCAGACATTCACGAATGATTATATTAATTTTACGACTGTAAAGTATATTAAAACATATTTTCTAATTTTGCACTATGTATAAAAGGGATGTAGCAGATAATTGTTTCACTACCGTTTATAAAAAATCATAAACAGAAAGAATTTCGAAAAAAGACTTGATAAATCATATCACAAAAATAATTTTTCACTGAATTTAAGGTTGTGAATTAGGTAACGCGAAAAAATATTCGGAATGTCTAGAGAGGAACCTCTCTCCGCGGTATTACGTCATCATGAGAGCGGCCACTGTCACGACCAGAAAATGTGTAGAAAATGAGATAAGTGGAAAATGCGCTGCCGCGAATGTAACGTGATCTCTGACTCTACCGCATTTAATTCGCACGAATAGTTTTTTTTAACTGTAAAACAGCTTCCAGGGATGTGGAAAAAAGATCACAAATCTTGTAACTCCTACCGCTATTACTTGTATTCTCGATTACAATATCGCGGGAGCGAAATATTATAGCGATCATCCCCATCATTCGATCGGACACAGTTCGAATTTACGTGATCGTCGTCGAGATCGATCATAAGGTAAAACCGCATCGTTTGCGTCGCGGATGCGTTCGCAGAGGTGCTCCGCTGCTATGTACAGCCGGGGGAAAGGCGTGTTCGTGTATATCCGACATACTCCCGGCGAATAACCGAGCCGAGATTGCCCAAGGCAGTTCTCTCGCAACGGTTGCAAAAATTTCAAAACGCACTCGACTCACTCTCTCGTTTCGCCTCTCTGTTCTCCCTCGTTGTCTCTCTCGCTTTCGCATTCTTTCGTTACACCCGTGTTCCTTCGTCGTTTTACGAGCATTAAATTTTTCAAGTCTTTCCGAATAACAGCCAAATTAATTATTACGTTTAACTCAACGTTGATGATAATAAAATAGTAGCGTTAAAATGAGAACACGTATAATTCACGTTGATCTAAAGTTATATTGAATTACAAAAGATTAACGCATCGATAATATTATACTTGAAATATGTATTATTAAACATATAAACATTACTATTGTCGATATCAAAACATCCTTGGATAATAAACAATAACAGACATTTAATATATACCGACTGGGAAGATTTCTTTACTAAGTCTTCGCACTTACGCGTACACGAACGGATTGTCGTGTACGTGCGCTTTCTTATTATTACGAAACGCGTCGTCGGAAAGTAAAGTCGGCCAGAGACAAGTGAGCGTACGTGTATGTGTGTATGTACGGAGTCGCGTCGCTTTAATGTGTATCACCGTGATATATGCGGGTGTACATGCATAATAAATATGCTCGCGCAACGCGCGGTCGCCGTGCAGTCATTGCAACGTCACGTGATCGCACGCGCGACTCTCTCGCGCGTGCAACGTAACGAAAGCGTCTCTCTTCTGTAACCTCTCCGCCTCGTGGAACGACACTGGATAACGGTTGAGTAGCAATTTAATGCGTTTGATGTACAAGATATATCCGACCGAAATCGTTCTTTTTTTTAACCCAAAGAAAATATTTTTTTGATTTGATTTCTATTTAATAGAAATTTCATTAAACATCATATTTTCTCCTTTAAATAAAAATTTTGATAAAACTTTAGGGTAAGAGCAATTATCTTGAATTATCCGTAATTTTGAAGATTTTAGCAAGAAGCTTTTTATTTTTGTTTGGTATACTTTTTATTAAATAGAAATTATTATTAAATGGGATAATGAGATAATTTATAGTTATATATTATCTATATGATAATTATTTATCGCGCATCGAGATTCTCGCGGACTGACAAATAGTTCTGTCGTCGATGCGCATAACTTTGTGCAAGGCGATCGGTTCGAGCTTGGTAGACAAGTAGCGGCGCGATTGGTACGAATCGAGGGTCGGAAAGATTAGATCGGCGATAGCGCGTGTTCAACATGCCGCGGGACACGTGTATCAGCGATGCACGCATCGTCGTATATGTGTTGCTGTCAGATGTACGTGGACTGCGAATCGCGACGTTCTACTGCTCGGTTTTTTACGCATAGTTGCATTTTAATAATAATAAATTAAATCGATTATAATTAATTGGGGAGCATAAATATTTAATCGGAGTTCGATAATTGTATAATAATTTTTAATACATTTGACAGCTTTCTTCGACAAATGTACAATCTTTCCAGATTAAGCGAGTGTTTGGTAAAATATACTTTAAGAAAGTATGTTGGATGACAATATTATATCTGGAATTATTTATCACGATTTGTTGAAATAAAAAATACTTTTGAATTTGCATCGTTGATATTGCGCGATTTACGCCGTCGGAGATTATTCCGAGCAGGAAGGCCGTCCAAGTTGGTGGTGGCTCGATAAATTCTGCCATCGAACGGAATCGAAAGTGGGACGGCATAATCCCACCCAAAATCCATTCGTGGCAAGATTCATTCTTCAACCCTCTTGGCACAACAATGGCCGCTGCCGGTTTCGTTCCGAACATGATCCACTCCACTCCGCCGATCGTCTCGGTAAAATGGCTGTGAAGAGATTCATCTTTCTTGTCCTGAACAAGAGCGATTAATGACTATACTATACATAAGATCGTGTAGGAAACTTAGCATATTCTCAACAAACTTCGGTAAAAGAGCACATGCGTTTAATCGTAGTTGTATATTATTTTCTATGAATTTTAAATTGAATCTCAATAGGAATGCATTAAATAAATTATACTGTTGTGGTACTGTATAATTATAGTACAACAATTTATTTTATTTTTATTTATTGAAAAACATTAAATATATTTAAAATTCATAAAAGATAATATTACACAATTGTAAACACATGTGTTCTTCTATCGGAATATATCTAAAATATACTAAGAACATCTGAGAATCTTTTGCAAAGAAAACAAGTATAAGAAAAATTAACATAAGATAAATACACAGCATTATTTCTGAAATCAATTTTTTCTGGATTTAGTAAACAAGCTCAATAAAAGTGACGTTAATAAGTCAAAATTTTTGATAGTTTATAAGTTCAACGTTTTTAATTAAAGTAAAGTTTAAACTTAAATTTCGTTAAAATAGAATCTACTTGAGATTGAACGATGAAAAAAATTTTTGTGGTACCAAAATTGTGTCTTATTTAACTTTAACCATATATAGGTATTTAAGAAAAATGATTTATATGTTATTTCGGAGCTCTCTTTTGGAATTCGATTCTCGTTGCGATTTCATCTGCGTTGCTTCGCTCGTGCCAAAGCACATCTTCAATTAAAGACGGGTGCTACTCAGTCGAAGTCAATTTACCTGAGTGCCGACCGAGTCCGAGGGTAAGGAGGCGGTGTCGGAATCGTGCTGTATCAACACTAAAGTCGGTTGCCAACCGCCCGCGGCCGAAATCTACCGCGTGCCGATCTCTCTCTCTCTCTTTCTCTCTTTCTCTCTTTCTCTCTCGCTTTTCCTCTCTATCTCTCTCTGGTCGGGTGGCTCTGGGTTGCGGGTTCTTACGCCACTGGGATCGATATCCCGGGAGGCCAAACAGTAAACAGCCGGTTGGTCAGGATGGAGTCGGTGGTGGGGCTGCATAACATGGTGGTACCTCACTTCCATCCCCCTGTACCACTTACCACCCGCGCCACCACCGACAAGCACGCGCGAGGGTACGAAAGGATGCTACCGCCGGTAGGAGGATGATGACGAAAGGAGGGTAAGCTCCTGCGAAGTAGTCGTGACGCTTTGGGATTAACGAACGAACGGCGACGATGCGCGCCGATCTCACCGCGAAGGAGATCTCGTCGGAATAGACGCTGCGCGATGTCCCAGTTTAACTTTCTGACGATGAAACATTTTCGGGAATACCGTTTTATTTACCGAGAAAGAGGCTTACATGAGCAACGACTGCACCCTGACTCTTCGTACTCTGTCGATTTTGACAGAGTACATCTGGAGGATTAAATTAAATTTTGTGCTATCTGCTTTTTCTCATTAAAATATCATTTTAATTTTTATGACAGCCAAAAATATGCCTATTTTTTATATTCATATAATATACTTATTTGAAACACTGTCCTAAGAATTAAAATGATTTTAATAAATTTTTAATAAATAACCCAAAAACTATTAAACAAGACCTTTCCAATGAAATTAAGGAGGATAAAAGTAAAAATTTCAAATATTTTACAATTCCGTTTGTTCCGTCCATATCTGAACAATTCAAAAATATTGTTAAAAACCTCGACCTTAGACCATCGTATTTCAGCCTCAATAAACTGCATCAGTTTATTAAGGTGCATAAAGACTATTTACCGAAGCCATCTACTAGTAACGTAGTTTATAAAATTAACTGCGATGACTGTGATGCCTCATACGTGGGCCAAACAAGTAGGAAATAGAAACAAGGATTAAAGAACATCGTAATCACATACGAAGAAATACATCCAGTTATTCGGTCATAACAGATCATAGATTGTCTTATAATCACGAGTTTAGATGGAATGAGGTTGAGGTCGTGGATAAGGAATCTCATTTCAATAAACGCCTCATTTCCGAAATGCTACACATAAAAAGACAACGGAATAACCTGAATTTGCAGACGGACACGGAATGCTTACATGAGATTTATGTTAATGCGATCGAAAAACTTCCTAAAGGTTAATCACAGCATTGATGCTTGCATACACATTGTTGTGCATTATATCTTATACATGACTCTAAACAACAATTGTTTTGCGCTGGTTTACCTTTAGTGATTTTACTGTAACTTATATCATTTTATTATTTATTTTAATTTTATTTTTTGACACATCTAATTTATTTATTTTATTCGATTTGACAATTAATAAGGCCTAATCTTCCCAATAGTACTTGTTTATTATTCGTATTATTTACATTGTTTGTATTTTGTCACTTTAATTTTATTTTTATTTTTATTTTATTTTATTATTTTCATTATTGAATATTTTGATCGTACTTATAAACCTCGAAAAAATTGTTTGCGATGTTTCTTCTATCCTTTTGACAACAATATTTTGCTCCGCTCTACCTTGTGAGTTTGACTAATTGTCACATTGTACTGCCAGAAACCAAGGCGTCAAGTTTAATTTTATCACCGGCTAATCATCTAGTTCAATGAGCTCTGAACGATTCCTTACGTGTAAGTTTCCTTATAGATTGTTTATATATGCGTTCTAATATTATCATCCGTCAAAAAACCGCCCCGATTACTTGCGGGCATCATTGAAAATGTAACGTGCCATCGTGCTTGCAACGTGATCGGATCTTTAACTTTCGACCGAATAATCGAGGAGTTGATCATCCTTTCAACAGCAACGATGCTTTGGGATAATTATCGTGACGTGAGAGATCTGCCGTATACGATTCTGACATTTTGCGTTTAACCGACTAGATACTTGCGATTCGATCTGCGTTTCCGTCTATTAATGTTTAATTTAATTTTAATTCTATTGTTAGTCCGTGCGCTGATGATGGCCAAAAAAAGGGCCGAAACGTCCGCTTCCATTTTTTAATCTTTAATTTTTTAATTTAATTTTAATTCTTTAAATTTTAATGTTAATTTTTATTTAATTAATTGACCATAAATAAACATCCGCTGTATGGTCATCAAGTAATTGTACAATTTTATTTGCGCCAGACTTACGGCACTGGTTCCTATTGCCATTCTACATTTAATTTTATTAATTACTCGGAGCCTTTCTAAACTAATTTTATTTTAAAATTATTTTAATTAAGAAAACATAGAGAAAAGAATGGGAGAAAGAATTTCCTATATATTAAAAATATATAATATATTTTAAGAAAGTAATAATTAAATATTTTAATGGGGTGATAAATGTACCTTAAAATCATAAAAATAAAAATAATGTCAATTTTAATAAATATTTTATTGGACGATCATGAGATACATATTTCTTGCGACTATTGTTTTACAATTATTGTTTACACGTATTTACATAGCACAATAGTAAATTGGAATAACGGAAATGCAAGTTCGTAAAACCATTGGCGAAACTCTCGGACGACTGCATATATCGTTAGATGCTCGCGGCAAAGAAAGTAGGAAAGAAAGTATTAATCGTCGTTATACGATCGCCATAAAATTTGCGCGCGTATGAAAGGCGACTAATTTGCAGTGTGGTCGCCATGGAACGTCAATCTAATTTAATGTGGAAATTTGCGATCGCTTTTTTTTCTCAGGTAGACTTTACTTACATAGCGGAACAAAAATAAAAAAAAAAAACAAGATTTTAATCCCAGATTTTTTAAGCTTTCCTAGAATTAGGATATTTTAAACGCCTTACGTTCATTGACACTATGCATTTGGAAAAATTATCGCAAAGCTGATAAATCGGTCACAGCTATTAAATAAATTAGGAAAACGCATCCCCCATGGGGAAAATGCCCGATGTTGGCTTATGGATTTCCTGGGAGCGTTGACGCCGGCAACACACGAAAGCTTCTCTCTGTGTAAGGGAAATATACTCCCTTTCTTCCCCCTCTACTAGCAAGAAACGCGCAAGAGGTTGACAAAGGGTTGTAGAGATTGGGCGTTAAGCACATCAACGCGGGTCGTCGAGGGTGGTTGACACGACAGAAAATAACCGGCTGTAATTCGCGAAATTGCGAAAACTTGGCGCGAAAATTATTTTTGCACACATTATACAAAGACACGTCGTCGTCATTTTGCGCAAACGATTCTTCAATCTATAAAGCTGATTATGCGCCATTTAAATATTTACGACGCGAAGATACCTAATGAAACAATGTCGTTTTACATCGTAATTGCATGACGACGAGATGGTGTAAATCCGCAGAACGACGTGTAGACACAGTCCGTACCTTTCATGGCGCACTAAAAGCGACAAGATTTACGCTCTTAATAGACATTGTCGATTCTGCCGTTACGTTGATACCGCAAGCGGTTACGCCATTGGCTGCATAAAGGGGAAACGCAGCACCTCGGTAGCCAGTGGTGCTCAATGGCCTCGCTTATTTGACGTATTGAAAATTAAATGTATCTAAAGTCCCATCGTATTCTTGCGAGCTGTCTTACGAGAGCGATTAGAGAGGATCGAACGAAAAAGGCGTGAAATCGGGGATGTTGCTCCCGCGCGTTTCCGCGGATATAACTATGTAGAACGAATTTCTCTAATCTGCCTCGTTTTGCTGCGTCGATTTTGCGTGTAAACCATGCAGAAAAGTGCATTGCTAAGTAGACCGTACACCGCGATCGACCTCAGCGCAGTCCGATGTCGTTATCTTCCGGCCCGATTGCGTTGATGCGATTATTTCGCAGTGAAATACTGTTATTTGGACGTTTCTCAGAAATCAAATCGCGAGATCGAAATTTTTAATGGAGCACTTCAAGGAAAATGATCGCGAAGAATATTCCATCTTTTTCCCCTTTCTCTCTGTCGTTTTAAAATACTTCACTTTCTTTCGCATACGTGATATTTATATATCGCGTCGCTTAGCAAACTTTAGATAAAATATTTTGACAAACGGGTCAGATTTCTCGCTCAAATATCAAATTCCAATCTAGAGATGGAACGTTGAATTGTATTCAAGATCATGTCCGAGTTTATCTTATCGAATCTCTGCAACGATTGATATTGATAGATTACACGAGTATCACTCTAGTAATCTCTCTCTCTCTCTCTCCCTCTTTTTTTTTTACTGTAACTTTTTATTACGTCTGTTCTACATTTTCCGTCGCTTTCCTTGTCTCGCTTCGTGACATCACTCCCTCGCTCTTTCGCATTTTTTTTTTTTTTCAGTCACCGGCCTCTCTCCCTTTGTCCCCCTTTCTCTCCTATCTCTGCAACGTCCGTCGCGTCTCTTTTCCGCCTCTCCCCCCCCCCGCCCTTTCTTTTTTCTCTCTCCGGCTCCACACCTCTTCGCTTAATAATACACACCAGCGAGAGCCACCCGCTACTACAACGATACACCGGCGGCACCGACAGTATGGCACACCACTTTATTGATCTTCTTTCCCCGCTTTCACAGGTTTCAACCCGAATTTTCTGCCGCTTTATGCAAGCATCGTACGCCCCGCTCGTTTACGCGCCCCTGCACTGGATTCATCCCTTCGCCGATAAATCGAACTGGCCTCCCGGCTATCCGAGATCTCACCGCTGTCGTAGTGAGATACCCTCGCGGCGTTTCGATTCCGCGCTATTCGGCATAATTCGATTTCGAATTGCTTGCTGTAACCGGTGGTTTTTCGACAGATCTAGTTCCCCGTCAAATTTCGAGCCCATTGCAAATACTGGTCAATTTGAGTTCCCGCTTGTTACGGAACGTTTTCATCAAGTTTTGTTTCACCGTCGTGCGAAGAGAGAATGTATTTTATCGTTCAAATGACTATTCGTGGGAGTATTTTTCGATTCGTCCCGTTAAAAACGAACGATCTTTGCATATAAAGAACCGCGTTATGCACCGCGTTCCTGTTTAGAAAAGAGAAGTGAACGCGTTGTAAAAGCGATTTATCGTACTCTCAAGAAAAAGAAAGAGAAAGAGTGCTAGGCGAGGGGAGGGAAAAGGCGCGGAGAAAGGTACATCACACGGTATGCGCGCGCCAACGCGGGGAGGAAAGACCCGAGATAGCGAGATGTAATCGCGGTCTGGTTTCTGGGATCACGGGTGGCGTTCGTCGGTCGTCAAGGGTAAACACTGTTGCTCGTCTCCGAACGCCTCTTATCCTCCTCCGTCTCTTCTGGAACGCGCCTCGTCTGCCCCCTGCCTTCTCGGTTTCTCCTCCTCCTCTTCGTCTTCCTTCGTCTTCTTAACAGCTCCCTACTTTTAACCACTCGAGGCAATGATTCACAGTCGCGCTCTCCATCTCAGATCCAAACTATAACAACCCGAGGGCACTCATTCGTTCTTACATTCGATATTACCATATAGCAGCTTATCTCGGTTAAAAACGAGCCAATCCTGAATTAGTATTATTCGAGATTAATAATTAGCTAGAATTAAATTTTTCTTCTCATCGAGAGTATTGACTTGTGTGGGAAATTTAATAGCGAATTTTTTCTTAATTACAAAATGAATAACACTTTTGGAAATACATGTATACTGGAAAAAATGATTTGTCATTAAAAAAATCCGTATGACATTAGTCAAATTTCGTTATCACTGTAGATTTAATGCACTACAGCATGAATAATGTGAGCTATTGTTTCGAAAGATGTTAACTGATAACATAGAGCGAATCTTTCCAATACAATCGCAAAAAAGTTATTACTAGTTGCTAGTCCGATGTAAAAAGTCGCACAGACACATTATCGTGAATGATAATGCGCTCCGAGATAATAAGCGTACAGGAGACAATGACGAGCAAAATCATTTCATGGATTATTGCCGTGACACACTAGGAAAACGATGGTTAGATTTTTTTCTCGTGATGTATATGCGATTTACATACCGTCGACAATATAATCTGTCATATGTTATATATGTTGCTATATTTCATATAATACCTCTTAAAATTCGACATTTTTAAATTTAATTAATTTTAAGTTTAAGTTTAATTCTCTAATTGTCGGATAAAACAAAGACAAATATTTTATTATATGCTTTGATATTAAAATTAAGAAATTTAATTGGGACTTGATCAATTTGACTTCTGAAAAATTCCTATGTATAGGACTCATATATATATATATATATATATATATATATATATATATATATAAGAGATAAAATATAATATATTCCTTCAGGTGATGTAAAATTTCTTTCTTCTCTAACTTTTTTTATTTTTTATTTCAGGTAAGTCATGCATATATATTCGGATATATCATGCACGATACCCTTCATCTATCTACGATCTGCTACGCAAGCGTAAGTTAATAAATTTAATTAAATTAATTCACCGCATACTTTGTTAATTTATCGCCGATGGCTTTGGAATCTTCTTAGTATATCGCTTACCGAGAACGGAACTGGTTA
Organism: Formica exsecta; assembly: GCF_003651465.1. Taxonomy (NCBI): domain Eukaryota; kingdom Metazoa; phylum Arthropoda; class Insecta; order Hymenoptera; family Formicidae; genus Formica; species Formica exsecta. Next base: position 111,351 of record NW_021850942.1, read on the forward strand.
GTTGATGACGACTACGTGATCCGGTTACGTAGACTCATGTCGATAGCAAAAGACTCTAGCGTTGCAGTGATATAAACAGTTCGTCGTTCACATACACTCGTGTAAGTGTCTAAATGAAAACAAGTAGGTAGAGTGGATGTCATTCCTAAACAGCGGCTCTCATTAGCATTTGTTCTCCCGAGTGCAGTTCGCATGGTAACATATTAATTTCCAATGCTAAGCATAGCGGTAATTAAGCGTCGAATTAAACTCGTGATTTGTGACAAAGCTTGTTGCGAATTAATTAGACAAATTTTTATTATATTTACATGTTTTATATATATTTTTACTTCAACGTACGCGTATAAAATATCAATCATCGTGCGTGCGATTTTAGATAAAAAAGGAATATATCACAATGAAATTTTTTTTCTGCTTTTCTTATTTACTTTTTCTCGCTTTATTATTCTCGGGGCTTTATTATTGTTTCGCTCATTATAAATTTTATTTTTATATAAAAGTTTAAAAGTGATGTATATATATCTGAACGGACCAAGAAAGACTTCTTCGCGTCACACGAAGACGTTACTTCTTTTATTTCCAACTCGTTTCCTAATGGCCTTCTTTCTCGCGCTCCGTCCTCCTTCGATCACCGACGCGACTCTTTGTTTGCCAGAGGAATTCGCTGACGGCAGGTTTCGCTGGAATCGCGCGATTACGACGCGCACGCCTCGAGATAAATCAGAGAGCAGTGCTTACGACGAGAGGTAGCGAGATGAGACTGAAACAGTGAACGCATTCGATTTTACTCCGCGCGACTGTTTCATTCAAAATTTTTCTCTCCCCATTTGCATAAATACATGCGAATATTTTTAATCGATAGTAAAAAAAATGTAGTTTGATAATGTCTGTTATTAGACGAATATAAAAAAAATGAATTGTCGAAATAAGGGTGATAAGGCATGTTTTTCAATGGAAGATGCAAATGGGGAAACTTGATGATATCTTTATAAATAGTTATCGATTTTTTTTGGTCTCGAGTGATACAGTTATTTATAGACGGACACGTGTCGCGTAAGGCATATATAGGTAACCCGTTAGTAATAAATATAGATCACATATTTGCTCGAGAGTCGATATTTTAAAGATGGTAGTACTAAAAGATCACATCCTGCAGGCGCATGTAACGTTGTACGCGCTGACGCTCATGGATGTGCGCGTTACGATATGTCATGCGCAATATGCGACGTTATGCATGCAAAATTGGAATTGTTTCCTGTGATTAAATTACATGAGGCGCGGTAAAACGGCTTAACCCGTAGTTTCTTAAACGTCACGTAACGATACTCGCGTCGCGGAGAGGTTGCCCGATTCTCTTCGTGTAACATAAACGATATTCGAGATAATTAATTCGAGATAATCTGTATTTCAATTAAATAAACCATAAGATAAATATATATCTATATATAGAGAGAGAGGAACTTCATCATGTTAAAAAGACTCAGAATTATTTAAACGTTATTTGTATAATATAAAAATTTTACTTAACGCATTTTTTACTTATCTGATATTTTCAGAAAATCGATACTTGATTCATCGTTTTATTATTTAAACGTATTTTGTGTTTTTTTATAAAATTACCATTGTTAAATCGAAATCCGCGTTTGCGGTGCAGAGTAAATTCAGGAGTGAAAGAATTTGACAAGAGAGAGCGACAAACAGCGAAAGGGGAAGACGTGAGGAAAACCGTGCGTAAGAAGGTAGAGAATATACTGAAAGGAAGAGAGAGAGAGAGAGGAAAAAATGCGGGTGGGTTTCACAGATCAGCGAAAAAGACGGCATCGACCTCGCAACCAACTCATCGCCTTTGTCCCCCTTGTCCGCGATCTGTTTCTTCCTTTTTTTCTCTCTCCGGATTCTTTTCGCATTCTTTTTCCACTACAATATTTCGCGTCTCATGCGAGTAAAATGGAAACGAAAAGTATCGCATGCGTAAAAAAGAGGAGAAAGGACGAATCCTCCCCTCCTCGCCTTGCTCGTTGTTTCCAACTCATTGTCAGTCTCGTTGATTCCGAGAGAGGAAGGCTTTCTGATCCAAAAACATGTTCGATGGAGCGTATAGTAGCCGGAAGTAACGCAAAGCTTGGTTCTGGCTATGAAAATTACATTTGTATCCCGCGGACGTTTTATCCCATCGGTGACTGAGGTAAAAATCCGAATCGAAATTTTGATAACGCGCTGACAGATTTCGAAGAGAGAGCGCGCTTTGCCGTTGGACAGGAAGGAACGTGATTTAATCAAGTTTTTGACGTTTCCATTGACTTTCTGTACACAGACAAATATCATGCCGTTTCTGTAAAAATCCAGAGGACCAGAGCCTAGTACTATACTCTTCGATAGATATAGTAAATTAAATTGTATTAAAAAGCGCGGATTTTTTTCTACATTTCTCTAGTTTTCGACGAATTAAAAATTACAAACATACGATCGGTCTTGCAAGTATCGATTCATAGATCAACATAAACGTTGTTTTTTTCAATATTGATATTTTACACCACGCGTTAAACATCCACGACCGTCCGTTTCTTAACGAAGAAATGTGCTTTCCGCTTGCTACATTATTTTCGGTTTCCAGAGCCTGGCATACGCATTTGCTTATCTTTATTGTAGCCGCGAATCGGGTCGTATTTTTACAGTTGGCCTTCAGCCGTTCGCGGCTCGTATATCTGTAACGTAAACATCGATAGCCGGGACTGCGCGGCGTCGTCATAAATGTTTACAATCGACCTTCGATCATACAACGCGGTTCGTTTACTTCGCGGCCGTCGATCGGCACGTATCGCGCGAAATACTTGGAGGAAGAAACTTGGTCGACAGAGTACAGTAACGGAGAAGATAATCGCGGTTTCGCGTCTTGGTGTCGCGATGCTCCAGTGTCGTAGATTCCTCTCGAGAGATCGCGCTCGCACATTGTCTCGACATTCAACGAAAGCCGATGCGATGTCGTCTCTTATCTCGGAAGATCATCTTACGTTAACAGAGGTTACATTACGTCGTCGTTGTCGACATATACGCCGTCTGTCCTCCGTTTTTCACGTTTTGTGACACGATTTTCGGTGCCGCGTCATTCGTTCACGCTGGACGAAGATGAGGCGACGATGATATATACGTGGGATTGCATCAGCTGTGTTTGTTTCGAAAGTGGGCGTGCGACTCTGGTTTCGAAACATTACGATTTTTTTTTAGTCAGACCTACAGGGATGTAAACTATATGACGTTGTATTTTTTTTTTCCGACAAAATTACACGGAAATTAGACTTTATTAAATTTTATACAAATATATATTCCGAGAAAATATAAAAGAAATTGAAGCAAAAACTTTCGACTCGCGAGCTAAATAAGAAAGAGAATGGTCAACGGCGTAGGTGGCATCGCTTATACTGCGAGAGATCGCCTTTATGGCGCCGCGTTAGACTTTTAATTAAAAGCCTCAACGTCCTCCGTTGTCCGCGTGGTATTATCGTCACGTTCCTGCGGGACGTTTGCGTGCCATCCAGCAATTTTACTTCTCATTTACGGAGTATACCATGGCAGCGTACTCGCAATCGCGAGTAATATCCGCATCGCAATTACTCGCCCCGTCATTCAGCGCCTTGCATCCTGCGGTACACCTCGTCGTTTAATTATCTATTGACAAATAATCGCCTTTCTATCGGTTACATTAGCATAAAGTGGCCGCGCAGCCGTAGTAATCGCGCGTGTCGCGGTTAATCACGCGCGTGTTGCGCAATTGGAAGCTTATCTCGAATACGCGCATGCGTATGACGGAAACATCCAGGCGAAAACTTGATATCACGGCGCGTCTCTCTCTCTCTCTCTCTCCCTCTCCCTCTCTCTTTCTCTCAATCGCTACATGCATCCTTCGTGTGTGTATATTTCTTTAATCTCTCATTCTCTTATTTCGCAACAACGCCGACACATCTTTCCCCGGTGCGAGAGAGCCACTGGCTAATTCACGGCATGCATCGTTCGCGTTGCATCGCCGTCTCGGGATCGTCGAGTCGGATGAGCACCACTGGGACGGATTTGTAGTAAGTGTAAGCAGAGCGGTACAGATGCGTCCTCGCCGCACTCGGCCGCACTCGGCCGCGCGCGCTGGCGCGCGCGTCCGCGTCCGCGCCGCGCCCGCTTCCGCGCGATCCCCCGGTTGAATCCCGGCGTACTGCGAAGCCGCGCGATGACGCAACGGCCAAGTGGAGGAGGTTGTTGGAAGTATGTGTATATACGGGCGCGATGTCGCGCGAATGCGCCTGTGTAAAAGCTCCGGCGCGGTCAGCTGCGCGGGAGGCCTTTAAGTCGCTCTTGCGACTATCTCGCTTTCCGCGTCTTTTTTTTTTTTTTTTTCTCATTTGTGTCTCTAGAATTTTTTTAAAGAAGATGTAGCGTTAATATCGATCAAGTATTTATTTTTAGATTCTTCTGAAATAATTGCATTGGGATGCATTGATATTGTCATGGTTGTCAAAATAATTATTTCTTTGATAAACTTTATTATATATTTAACGTTACTGCAAAGAATTTGAGGAGGTGCGATGAGAAATGGGTAAAGTAATAATTTTTATTTTTATTTGATACTCGGATCATTTTTAAAATTTATTTAAAAAATTCATCTTTTTTCTATAACATCGAAATTAACAAGGAAAGTACCGCTCCTAAGCGATATTAGGGGCACGATAACGACAACTTAAGTGATTAAAACAGCGTTCCTAGTACACCGACTGTTTCGCATTGTACTATCAGAGCGATATACACCGGTCGTACGCAGTTACGGTACACTCACGGTAGTTGAAGCGAGGAGGAGAGTTCCCCGAAGGGTGGAGGGACGACGGGGGGGGGGGTCTATAAGGTTCGTTCTATAAGTCGTAGTGTCGGGTGGCATCGGACAGACAGCCGGCGGCCTCGGCTGCAGATCAGAACGAGTCAGGCGCGGCGGAGACTCCGTGTCGAAGTGCCTCGAATCGGTCTGAGAGAGGACGAGCCGAGTCGAGCTCGACCGAACGTAGCCGACGAACGCGTCTCTCGCGTGCCTCCCCGCGAGAGAGTAGCCCAGGGCCTCCCAGCGGTCGGTCGCGACGCACGTAGTCAGTGGCTGACGACTTCTCGGGGCGTCAAGTTCTATGTATTGAGGGGGGTCCGTTGTCGCTCCGCGTCTCCTGGTCTTGCCACGTGCGTAGCGCGAGACAAGCCCCACGTACGCGAGAGCGTTCCCGACGAGACGCGTCGCGAGATGTAGCTCTTGTAGCCCGACAATTTTCACCTCTTACGAGAGATCGACCTCTTGACAGATGCAATCACGTGGAACAGATAGTTAATGAAATTTAAAGCGAGAGCGAGAATAATTCGATGAGAATCGTGTCGGTGTATCAGTTTTTTCACCGATCGCAGTGAATACTCGTCGTGGACGATGGTATATCCTCTTTAGATAATACATTGATTCGGTGAACGCTGACGAATGAATTGTTACGACAAAACTTAACCGAAGGTTATTGGCATCGCGCGCGAAATGGATCTCCGATAAAATCTGACAGTTCTCGAATCTGAAATGTGACGTAATCGTCGATAAAACTTTGACAAGGTGTGTAATTTTTTTTTAAACATTCGAGTATCTGACGCGGCAAGAGATTCACGAACGTTACGATGTTAAAATTTGTCGCAATAACTTGAAGTACTTATCGCTACCGGGACTTTCGTTAGCAACTCTTATCGATACTACGAGAATAACCTGACCGTGCAACGTAAATATTATGAATGCACGGATTTCTCGATCGAACGAATCGATTTCAAATTATCATGCCGGCACATCGTGGCCAATATAGCGTCGTTGTAATCGCATGACAGCCTTGAATGACACGCGCGGGAAAACTACGGAACGGAACCTCGACGTAAAGCCATCGCTTCAAGTATAACGAAAGTGAAATTTTAAAGCAACGAGAATAATACAATGCGAATGCGTCAATCGCGAGATAATATCAAAAACCAAGAGAGAAAAATCTAACTTAAGAGATGACAAGGAGTGTTCTCCTGTGTTCCTTGAAATACCGAAAAGAGCCGAAAAACGTAGTGAACGAGTAACGAGAAACGAAGAAACGAGAAGATTGACGGAAAAAAAGAAAGAGAGAGACAGACGGGAAGAAACGCTCGGTGGAAGAAAACGGAAACGCGGAGAGGGGGAGGGAGATATAGAGATTTCTGGGCACGCGCACTCCACCTGCTAGCGTGTAGTGGCACGCGCCATACTCACCGCCTCCTCCCTGCCACCCCCATCGTCACTCACGCTGCACCCCTCTATCTCTCTTTCTTTGCCCACCCCATCCATTCTCCTGTTTCTCTCTCTCTCTCTCTTTCTCTCGCACGCGCGCCCTCCTGGCCCTACCGCCGTGTTCGTTGCCGCTTTCCTCCCCCTCTCCCGCGGGAATCCCCTCCCGTGTTCCTCTCTCACGCGTGCCGCGGCCACGAAGAGGCCGGGACGCGCGGGAGTCAATCGCTCGCGGTCTTCGACAGGGCGAGCACCCAAGGTCCTTGCACTCCTCTCTTCCCTTCTCAGTGCGCTTCAGTTTGCGAACGTTTGCCAAGTCTCTCTCTCGGCCTATTGAACTAACATCGGCGACGATCTCGGCGAATAGAACGTTCTTCCCCTTTTCTCGTGCGAGTTTTTTTTCCTTTCTCGCGGCGACCTCGCACGTGTATATCGCCACAGCTGAGATAGAGAATCAGAGAAAGAGGAAGGAGAGACAGGGCGACAGCAAGATTAGTAGCTGTGAATGACGTTATTCCGATTTCCTCGCCCCGGCATTCGTGCCGTGATTCGCGAGTGGACGGAGTGCACAAGTGCTCCTTGACGGATTATACACGGCTGATAACGTAGTGCTTGCGTTTCGCTCGTTTCGTTAAAGGGACGTAGCGATTATCCTGCACGCTCGTTGGGCGTCGAGGGGCCGAGACGCCGCACGACGAGAGTCGTCAACCGATGTTTGCGTATGAAAGAATCCGGTCGCCTACCTCCGTCTCATCCTCCTTCTGCTGTGCGTCTGCTGCGAGGGGGGAGACGCGCGCGATCTCTGTACTGTAAACCGAGTGAGCAAAGGGGAAACGGAGAGAAGGACGACGACGACGAGGACGACAACGACAACGACGAGGAGAGCCGTACGAGCGAGACGCGCGAGGAAAACACGAACGGGACAACACACACGTTGGGGCGACGAAAGGCGGGAAAGAAGAAGACGCGTGAGAAGAAGGCAGGAAACGGAAAAGAGCGGCGTTCACGATAGAGGGGGAAGCGACGCGTGCTTAAACGCGTCGTTCCTTCCATCGTCAGACGAAAATAGTCTCGCGAGACTAAGGTAGGCGCGAACACCGACGAACGAACGAAACATCGACGACGAAGGAGGGGAGGGCGAACAAGAATGCGAGGCCGATATAACAGTCCGTCGCGTTTCGTGCTGTGCGACGAACGGTGATTGGAATCAACGACGATTCTCTCAGCGATTAGTGAGAGAGACAGAGAGAGAGAGAAAGAGAAAATTTACGCTGAACGCGAATTGTCAGCATTTTCTGGTATCGTGGCGACGGTGTGGCGGCTTTTCCCTCCGCCAGGAGAGTTGACGTTTGACGTGCGAGCGATCAGCTGTTCGCCGGAGCGCGCGGGAAGCCCACGCATGACGTCGTGCGAGAACCGAGAATCCGCGCCGCGTATTCCGCGTCGCCGTTCAGAAAACCACCTGTTGACGATTTACGAGGGAAAATCGAAGCGCGCGGTCGCGCTTCGTCGCGATTTTCTTCGTCCTGCGTTCGTCCTTTCCCACGCTCGTTCGTAGACCGAGAGACCACGTTGTCAAGGGATCGTTTTCTGGAACGAAAGCGTGTGCGATACGAGACGATAGCGCAAGCGTCGGTAGGAAACCGCGCGTGTCTTCTTGGCAGATTGTGTTGTTAGAAGGACGAGAATTGTGCGTGAATTCGTTAAGACTACTTTTATTTAAAAGTATTCTTCAAAAAATAAACTGTCGGTAAACTGCCGTTTTTTTTTTTTTTTTTTTTTTTTTTTTTTTATCTTTCTTTCTCTCTTTCTCTGTCTATCTATCTCTGGAGATTATATTTTCGCCCCCGTCAGATAAGCGCTATCTTTTCGAGCGCCCGGAATGCTGATATGTACCTCGGCGCGATGGAATGTGACCTTATCGTCGTGCCAACTAACAAATCTTCCGCTGTGCGATTAATACGTATAGTCGCGGTGCGCCCACATTCGAGAAAACGTGAGAGAGAGAGAGAGAGAGAGAATTTTACATATTGTGCAGTTTTATAGTATGAATTTCACTCATCAAAATGTCAAATTAAATGAAAGTCTATGAAAAAAATTCCAATTTTAAAAAATTCTTTTTTTTTTTTATGTTATAGTTATAAAATGAGATTCCTGATAGATTAAAATTTCCTGAATTTCTATGCTTCTAAGCTTATTTTTTCATCAACGTTAAAAGCAATATTTTCTTAAAATTCCTGAAAAAATTTCCTAGATATATGTGAATAAATACAAGAGACACGTCAAACTATTTTTTACTAATTTCTAATTATGTTTGTGTATTTAATTGCAACAAAATTTCTTTCTCAGAGATCTTTATGGAAGTTTTCTTCTCGGTGTAATAATAGTTACCTATCTCGATATTAATAATTTTGAAGCGTGCGAGAGATAGCGGCCGTGAATCGTGATACAAAGAGAGAGAGAGAGCAAATAGCTTTCCTCGAACTTCAGATTTGTCTGCGAGTGCAATCTTGACAGACGCAGAGCAACAATGCCGGAGAATCTGTGGCACTCGAAACTGCCGGCTGCCACGTCGGAAGATTCGCTCTGCATTTGCGACGATCTGGCGATTCTCGACGGCGCGTTGCGATATGCATTCACCTAGCAAGGGTATGTAGTTAGAAGGATTGAATAAGGAAGAAACGCAAATCTGATTTCGCATACGATATAGCGTTTCAAATCTACATCTCATCATCTTTCGATTATAATTATGCACGTGTAAAGCGCGTGTAAAATAAAATGCATAAAAATAACTTGATGTATTTTTGAACCATTGTTAGAAAATGTTTTTTTTTTTTTTTTTTTGCAGAATATGTAAATTTTTATTAAAAGAATCTTTGTGTGATAAATTGTTTTTCGAAGAATTATTAAAGTGCGAGACTCTGTATGTCGCACTTTGCAGAGACGTTTAAACAATCGCATCGCGTCAATTGTTTTTCACAGCCGGTGTGTTATCGTCGATACGTATCTGTCGCTGACTCTATGTGAGAACTCGAGTGCAGAGATCAAGGAATAGCTAGAACGATACGCGACGTTTACACACACACATATATGCGTGAGCAAGGTTGAAAGAAGTGTACGATAGTGTTCTCTCGGTGAAAGAGGATCGGTGACTCGAGTGAGGAAGCGATAAGTCGAGCGACAAAAAGAATTCTCCGAGACGCACGCATGGAAATAACGTCGACATGTTAATGCATATCGACGGTGATAGCTAGTCAAATTGTTAGATGGGCATTATATACATTTGACGGACGATCGATAGAAAATTGACGCTGAGTACGTTCCGGGAACCTGAACGAGGTACGAAAGGCTCGAGTGACATTCAGTGGCAACGAGTGCACGGACATTAATTAAGTAAAGCCTCTCCGATGCAGTTTATCGCGCTTTTTCCGCGGTTCGAGAGTGTCGTTTAGATCTCATTCGATGTCATCGAGATAACGGTATAATCAAATTAAACGCGCGAGCGAGCGAGACTCGGACAAGTGTATTGTTCGTTTGTGTGGACATACATTTTTCTCTCAAATAACGTTGACTTTTGACAGCCATTCGCGACAGTTTGTGATTATTCAAGAACATTTAACGGAGATCGGACGTTCCGATAACGCGAGAAAGAACAGTGACGCGTATCGTTGTAAATGAGTGAAAGAAAGATGACATTCAAGTTTCGTTGATACCTACGATCGCCACGAAAAAGTGTCTCGACGAGCGTTTTGAAAGCAGATAGCATTCTGCTGCGTCGAAACTACGACACAGAGAACGCAGGATTTGCTGGGGCATGGTAGGCCCCCCTCAGCCAGGGCCTCAGGCCCGGGTGGCCTCTCTATGAAAAGAAATCTTCCTTCTACCACGTCGTTCATGCCACAATAAACTACCTGGAATGATGGTATGTGTTTGCTTTTTAAATATTAGAATTTATTTAAAATGTGTAGCGAATATGAACATATCGGTAAATAAATAAGAAAAAATTTAATTATCATCTTCCTCGAATCAAAACATGCATTTTAATGCTGATCTTGCAGTTTATGTCGATCTTTGCCGCTTAATGTTTGTTTTTAGGATTATATATCGCGTCGAGCGTTTTGATATTAGACTAGAGCGAATATTTAGTTATGGCAGTAAGAAGAAGACGTCTTAAAGATTTGCGATATTTCGCGTTCTCGCGTTCGTTTCCTGTCCGTCTTCCTCTTTCACAGATACAAAGAAACCGGAAACTGCTGACCGTCGTAACTGTATTACGCACTGTATAGAGAGAGGCCCCCGCTGTCCGTATTGAAATCGCGCCTTGTGTCTCTCGGAGCATAACACACAGGTGCATCCGTACCGTAAGTTTGCATTGCAACACCGCGCGCGGCTCCTCCACCCCCCCTCCCCCCCCAGCTGAATGGCAAGAGAGAGGAAGAGACGTTTGTTATTTCGACGAGCGTTTATTCACATCGTTGTAACATTGCCACTTTGAAATTACGCTCCGACACTCGAGGGCTCTCGATCGAGTGTCATATTTTCATTTACGCATCACGCTCGATTGCTTTTATTATCTCGCCTACTTAATTGATTCATAATAGCGAATAGCGAATAAATTAAATCAAATCGGAGAAAGTTCCGCGGCGGCTGGGACGATACGAGATCAATCGTTTCCTGGCGATCGAGATGAATTGAAGCGAATAAAAATGATTCAGTCTCTCAATTTCGTTCACTCGTCATTTCTGTCGCTTGTATCTTCCGATTTTTATTTTTTTTTTTGAGATAATTGAAATCTTTTTACGAAACTGTATTTAATTAGCAATCGTTTCGCAAAAATTACCGCGTATCAAAATCACAATTAGCCAAAATAAAGGATTAGAAAAATGACATCCTGCGTGCTGCCGCGTTTTCTCGCGATGTTAAGAAATCTGCGGTCACGATTTAACGGGATCGAGAAACGGCGGATAAATATCGCGATATCGTTTGATAATATCGTACAAGACGGATAACGCGAGTTTGAGGAGGCCGCGGGTCCTCCTCGCGTAACGAGAGAGAGAGAGAGAGAGAGAGAGAGAGAGAGAGAGAACTAATTTCGTTCGTCGCCCGGTTAAACTTAATGTTGTTGGTTCTCGAACGGAAGAGTCTCTCGCTCGCGGGAACGCCCTGGGGAGAGCCTGCATGCGCACACGTAGAGGACAATAGATTGACCGTCGTGTATCTAACGGCATTCTGGCGGTCGGACGACCGATAATAGGGGCATCCCATTGCGCGCGGCTCGCGGACATTCCGCGCGCTCTCCCTCTGTCCCTGATGCACCGGTTCCGTTGCACTAATGACCGGTTCGCGATCCGGGGCGTTAGTCGACGGAATCGGCGAGTCATATATAGCGGCGTGTCGTACCGTTCCTCTGCGTCGTCCGGTATTTTCCATAGCCTTCTACGACCGCAACCGTCGTCGCTTCCTCGCTGATTTGTTTCTCGTTTCTACGACCTTCGTCAATCGCGATGTACATGCGTTCGTGCCATAGTTTGAAAATATTGACACACAAGTTTAAGGCCAAAACTTTACAGAAGCACCTTTTCGCAATAACGGAAATTAATCGATGCTCGTGAATTGTGTCATTATAAAATCCTTAATTTTATATTGGTATTTAATATTAAAATATATAAAAATTGGAAACTTTTGTATGTTGGAACTTGCGAATGCTAAATGAATTCTGAGTAAAAATGCAACGTGAAAATCTCTTCGGTGCATTCCGTTATCTTCCGCGTTTCACCGACGAGTCAAAATTAGTCTAGCGATATTAACGTAACTGTGCTTTCAGTGTTGCTTGCTGGGTTCTAGTTCATAGTTATTATCTGTGTAAAGCTAGTTCGCTTAGTGGCCAATCTATATTACAATGTTCATTGAGAGAGATTTCTCACTTATATTATTTCTTAAATACTGTTTGCAATTTTCAGCAAAAAAATAAACTAATTCACAATTAGTCAGGCATTAAATTCTAGCAAAAGTCGCATGCACGTCGCAATTATTTTTACATTACGTACAATTAAAATTTACGTTACTCCAAACATATTTTAGAGTTGTAAATATCTCAGAATTAATCTATTTTTGAATTGCATCACATTCGCGAATCTCTGATCGAAAAAATCGTATCTCGACACGCGAATTAAGGACGAAGGGTTAAATTTGCGGGCGAGACGTTAAATTTGCAGGCGAAATGGCAGGGGATAGTTTCTAGTTTACGCGTCTTGACGCTGCATCCCGTTTTCTGGCGTGTCATAACAGGGGATTAAACCTTGCACGGACGGTCGGCTCATGGCTGCACGTCGGAATTATTTATACCACTTGATTACGCGCCGCGCGCGCGGCTCCGAGCCTCGCCGAAGCGACCAGCGGAAACAAACGAGCCGACAGAGAGATGGAACGGATCGTGCGAGGAGAGAGAGGGCTTTTCCTCTCCAAGTCACATCGTCTTGGTGAGCGCGGATTTCGCTCTATCGACGATCGATGACGATACTGCAGCCAGCAGCGTTGTACATACACGCTCGGTCGTTACCGACGATGTCAGGAGCGCGATAACGAGGACGACAATTCGCGTACGACGCGTAATGACATTGAGGAAAGTCGGTGCGTATCTATCTTTCTCGTTCACGCTCTGCTCGAACGATGACGAGTATTCGACACGACACGAATTTCGGGTCGTCCTTGGGGTCATCTTTTAATAGAAAATTTGAGCCGCGTATCGATAGGAAACCTGTACTGTCATCGCAGATTTGATCGAGATTTAATTCGACCATTTGTATTAAAATTTAAGGAAAATCGAAAAATGATTATAAGGTTTTCAATTAAATTGTAACATTGAATATTTGCAGTTAAATTATTTCTGTGCTTTATATTTAACAGTGGTCATTATATGATATTTTGAATCGAAGGAGAGAAGACTGTCGACTAACATTTGGAGCTGGATCGTTACTTTACGGCAGAAATAGAGCGCGTTGCCAAACAAGCAACGGATCCGCCGGTTAACCGCGATAAATTTATTTTGGTGGCGAATAGTTGCTTTGGAGTTGAAACCACGTCCAGATTATCGCGCTATTATCGATATTATTATTACGTCTTCGGTTTGGTCAGAATTGCCGAGATCACTTAATCATTTTTAGTCTTATTATAAGGTCCAATCGTGTGCTATTCTACGATCGACTTTGGCCGGTGCGAGGTCTGTACCGATTTACGTCAATCGTCACGGTACGTTACATCGATTTGTCTTGATTCCACGTGCCTGCGTTTTCGGAAAGAAGCGTGTGTCTTCGAAATTCTCGATTTGGACCACAAAAATACTCGCTCGATGACCTTGGGTATACTTTAAACGGGAATCCGATTCGCTCTCCTCTCTTTCTTTCTCTTTCTCTCTCTCTCTCTCTCTCTCTCTCTCTCTCTTTGCGATTCTGTCGATAGTCTTCTGTGGGTGTCTGTAAAAGATATATTTAGTCTGCGCATCGAAGAGAGAGAGAGAGAGAAACGAAGATGGTCGATGCAGTGGCGGGAAAGGAAAGAGAGAGCCTAAGAGGGAGGGATAACCGCGAAGAGAGAAAGAGAGAGGAGCCATCCGAAATAATCATGATTCGTGACTCGCGCGCATTAATGTTATCGCGTACAGCTTGGATACGCGACGGATGTGCATTCACGACAGCATTATTCACGGCTCTCTTTCTTCTTCTTTCGCGCGAACGCACACTTTTTTTTCCTGTTCCACAGCTATGACAGTATGCGTTGATTTCTTTTTCTCTTCTTTTGCGGAATTGTATCGCCTTTTATCTTTATGCATCTTTCTATACTTTATTTTTTATCATAATTCTATACGTTCTAATCAATCCTAATTTTCATGGAATATTATTATAAATATACGTTTCTCTTTGCTTTTCTATTTTGCGCAAACACCGGTATTCATATTTAGGAGAGTCGCAGAATGCACAAATTATTAATTAAAAAATTAAAAATTTCCATCTATTTTTTTAAAACGAGCGTGTAGCTTTTATTTCTCTCATCTTTCGTCGGGAAATGATAGAAAAGGGACACCGGTGCGCACAATTCGCCACGAGAAACGCGCACGGTTTACGACGCGATAAACCTCCGCGTTTCTCAACTAATTTCCAGCGTGACGAAAAGTCGTTCCGGCCATGAATTCACGCGCGCCCATGTCCAGAAATACCGCCCGCGCGCGTGCGAGAATTTCTGGTTTCAGTTTTCTGGACTTTGGCCATGCCGCTCCGCTCTCGCTCTCGTCCGGTAACGGAGAGATATTTCGGGGGAAGAAAAGCGAGAGAATGAGGCGATCGTGCACCTCCTTGACGGCTTTCGCGATAGCTCCCACTTTCACGGAGATCGACTGAATTCATTATTCGCGCGCGTCTTCGGCGCATCTCGTTCATACATTATCGCCGTACGCTTATTTATATAGAAGGCCTCGGAATTATCGCTCCTCTACTTTGAATCTCTCGGACTCTCATAGAATATTTACCGGAAATTGTTATTTCGTGAACATTTAATCGCAAAGATATCGAGTGTTAAATTTGAACGAAGTAATTTTCGGATGGAAACATAATAGGTGTCGACAAAACAGATTTTAGATTTTTTTTTTTTGATATTTGAAGAAAAATTTATATAATCAATTTTTTGATCAAATATAGGAAAAGTGTAAGACGGAAAGAATTAATCGAAAACATGTTGGTATACCTATATATAATTTTACTTTTTTTCATTGTCAGTGTGAAATCTATCTCGCAAAGTGTTTATATATACATATATGATACATCCGTTTTTAACAAAAATTATGGAATATTAATATAATAATAAATAATTACCCAATTTTTTTCTGTCTCGGTAAATTTATCGCGACTTGAAAATTCGTAAACATTTAAAGCAAAATGTTGTAAAAGATTTTCATTCTCTTTTAGCATTCTTCGACATTTGAATTTATTAAAATAATGACGACTATAAACTTTTTATGCGACCAAGTCCTAGAAAGAAATCGTACAATATCCTCGCGCTATGCGTTGTCGATCTCACGGGCCGCTGGACGATATCTCGGTTCGCGCGCGGGGCGTTAAAGCGGCAGCTCGTCTTTAAATCAAATCGAGAGCGGTCGCGGTGCGATGCGCATAGCTGGCGTGGCTGTGTTGCGAAAGCGCGGAGTCGTAAAGACGCATTATTGGCTCTCTTTCTCTCCGTGCCGTTCCATCTCCTTTTTCTCTCTCCTTCGCGAACTTGTAGGTGACGAGGGGTGCAATAGAAACGGGTTGTGCGAGGGTGCGGGCTTGCGAGAACGAGGTGGAAGAGGTGGTTGCCGGAGAAAGAGGAGAAGGAGGAGAGGTGGTGGACGAGAAACTCGTTCTCATGGTGAGGGGCTCGGCAAGCAGGTTCGCCTTTCCTTCTCGCCAGGACTTGAGCACCGAGAGTAGGAGGAAGAGAGAGGGGGCGAAAGAGGGTTATACGATTCAGAGCAAGGGGTAGAGAAAGAGAGAGATAGAAAAAGACGGACAGAGAGAGAGAGAGAGAAAGAGGGAGATCGAGTAGGACAGAGAGGAAGAGGGAAGGAGAGAGGGCGGGAAGAGGGTCGTCGAGCTTGCGGAGGGTGGAGGACGCGTAAAACCTCCAGCCGCAGATCGATAGGAAGGTCGGAGGTGTGTCGTGTCTGTTAGACTTTGGCCTGAACTCGCGCGCGTTCGGCTACGTATACCGAGTCCGCATGTATCGCTCGCGCTTTGTCGCCCCCGCTTTTACCCTTCACGGGGATATCCATTCGGCACGACGTGGGAGACCGACGATTGAGTTTGCGAATTCGCGGCTCGTCGATACTTTTCTCGGACCACCTGGCGATTATCCAAAACGCGCTAGCAGTCGCGACGCAATTCTCTTTGATAGACCTTGCCTTGCCTTAACAATTTTCCGGATTTTTTATTAATGATCCATTATTGATTCTGTAAAAAAAGACGATGATTTTAAAAAGTTTTGAAAATTATAGATTTTTTAAATCTTAAGTTGAATGAATTTTAAAAAGAAATACTACACACTCGGAGAAAAATTATTATATGAAACAGTCTATAGGTGGATAAATTCAAGGAATGTTTGCGATCACGTATTGCTTCAAGTACGAGACGCGACAAGTTTCGAAATCGATAATCAAGCATGCGACTTGGATTGTTTGCGTCATCGTAAGACAATGATAATTATAGGTACATATACGTAGTGTTGTCTGGTCGAGTTATATCCTTAGTACGGCTTCCGTAATACTTAATCGATAATATCGCTAGGTATATTCTTGTATTTCTTTCTCGACCACCCCGATGCGGCTTAACCGGCGTTACCTACATTCCGTAATAATAAATGGAACAAGAAAAAAATCTAGGCACGTTTAGAAAATATTCATTTCCATTCGTGATTTATCAGTCTTTGTTTTCTTTCCAACGAAATCGGTTTATCAGCGATTAATCAGACATTAATTTCCCTCAAGATAACATCCGTCTAATCTATGATTCACTATCTTTTCCTGGATGTTTCTGCATTTTTGCATTATTGTTTAATTATGTTTACATTCTAAAAATATTGTTCCTTCTTAATTTTTATCTCCGATCAAGAACCACGCATAATCTCTCGAGATCGGGCTGTGCATTACAAATGGTAATACGGAAGATTCGTAACGAGCTGTATCGGGAATGCCCCCATAACGGGGAATGGCTGTAAATCATACATACCGCTGCCCGTACTCTTTTGCAATTAAATCGCAACTCGCGTGCGCTCATTTTGAGCGAAGGGAAACGTATCACCCGCGAGGGCAGCTGTAAATCACGGAGAGTTAATAAAGCTCCGCGTGGTGCCCCGTGCACTTTCTCGTTCCGTGGAGACGCTTTCGCTTTGACGGTGAGAAAATTTGACAGGATCTCCGAAGGACCGAATTGTAAATTATTGTCGAAGCGACGGATTAAAATGTGTTTCAAAAACGACACGTGCGATAAATGTAGACATATTCGTATATTGCATATCACAATAAATGATAGAAGCTTCATGTACCATGACATGTGTAATTACCATGCAGGAATGAATGTGAATTTCACATAAATTCAGTTATATTAAAATCTCATCAGCATTACATTTGTGTGTATTATGTATCTTGCTCTATTATTTTTCTAAATATTGTTGACATTGTTATATATTGACGCGCAATCGAAATGGATAAAGCAAGACACATTCTGCCTTGGATATAGAGAGACAAGATCAGACAGTCTAGTTGGGGCTGTCTGCGTATCGATCGTTTCGAAAACTTTTCGCGAGACCCGTGACAAAGACTTAAAGACAACTCTCGCGCCAGGGAAGTTGGTTCTCGCGGGTAAAGTTCACCGAGATCGAGTCAATGATTCTATCCTCCTTCACGTTCGGATCATTCCCCCCCTTTCTTCATCCTGCGCGCACGCGTCACGATTTTCATGCACCCTCTAAGAAGTCGACGTGCGAATGTAAACGCTCTCTTTCAACACGAGCGAAAATCAGTCGCTGTAGGGCGAAGGAGGTCGAGGGGATCGATATCTCGCGGCAACGCGTCCCAAAAGTCGATGCCCTACACTCGTACGACTCTTCGTTCGTATCCGCGCGTTGACGGATTGTACAGGGTGTCGCAACCTAAGTCTGTGGGCACCGCTTCTGTTTCTTTCTAGGAAAGCGACTGGCCGCCCTTTACTGGCGGACAAAGTATATTGAAACTGTGTCACGTGACATAGCTTAAGTGGCGTAGGCGACCTGTCGTTGAATTAAACATTGGCAAACTTCCGGAAAGATAGTTACTATTTACGTAAATGTTGATAACACCGACGTCGGGAATAAGGAAAGCATAGTATAGAATCGGCTAAATTACGTTTGTCTACAGTAATAAAATTGTGTTGAGCGTTACAAAGCTGAAGAAATTATTTCGCGATGCTGTATTTTATTTTCGAAGCCTAGAAGAGTAGAAGAACTCGTTTGTTAAAGATAGTCAATCCCTTTCTAAATGGAAAATTATCGCGAAATAATTTATATTCTAATATTGTGTATAGAGTAGAAGGTTGCTTCCCGCTTTTCCACACGAATTTCACAGGAAACGCCTCGTCGCCGACATTGTTTTTAATCAAGCGCTTCTGCTTTACCACGGGATAGCAAGTATGAATAAAGGATCATCGTGAATAATTAAGCGCCCTTCTTCCCTCGTGGGTGTACGCTTATAACTCGAATCAAACGCTTCGATGAAAAGTTTAATGTTCGAAGGGAAATGTTCGTCGGCGAATTATCGATGGAACGAATGTTACGAATAACAGAGATCGCAGACATTCAAACACAATGCTGTGTCGGTTGTCATAATGACGCGCTTAGTTACGCTTTAAAGTATTTTGTTTCATAATAATCACCTCCAAACGAATATTATTAATTTATCGATTGATCCCTCTATTTTAACATGGGATCTATGTTTACACGCATCCCTCGATTTTTCGTTAGCAAAGTTCTCGAATTACGATAATGATATGCATATTACAAATTATATTAAACTTCTCCGAGGCATGAAAGAGCATTGCTTATATGCATCAAGAAAAAAATTAAATTCGATATAAATAACGAAATCATCTCTCTCTTTCGATAATAAATGAAACTCTTGTATTGATCGGGTTTTTTTTTTTTTTTTTTTTTTTTTTTTTGTATAAAAATATCACTGGACGAAAGGTACAAAATCTTGACGAATCTTTTAGAATATCGCGACTCGTACTTATGAGCGTCATACATACTGCAATTCTCGTTCTTTCCGAAAGCAAAATCGCAGGCGTGTAAGTCGGTGGGATATCATATTGTTTGTTCAATAATCAATTCGAGACGCCTCGGCGAAAGAGAACGGCGAGTTGCGCCGTTCACCGGGGTGCTGGTGAAATATTTTGCACGAAAGCTCTCGCATGGCTCGCAACGACGGGCGTCGTTGGCCTCGCCAATGTCGGTATGTTCCGAGCTTGCAAGTTCCAGAATTTATCGTCACAGTGAAAAGCGCCGCGCCGCAGTCTCGCGCGGCGGTTGCAGCCTCCCGATCGATCTGCTTAGCTCTCGCGCGCTTTCTCTCCTTTTCTTGGCGATTCTCCGAAATATCGCACTGTGCCTTGGCTGAATTCAGACACGTGAGAAAGTTAGCTGGCTTTAATTTAATTAACGGCGTGTGCGAATTACTGAAAGGCCAAAGATCGAGACGATTTATTTCTAACTGTAATTTTAATATAATTTAAAATTCTTGCGTCGTGACGATTTATTTCTAACTGTAATTTTAATATAATTTAAAATGAATTAAATTAATCGTAATTAAAAAAATTAAAATCGTTTAATGAATCGTTAAAAAATATTTAGAATAGAATAAATAATTTTCAATTGAGATTTTATATCCTTCGATCGGCGATAATATGGAGTCGTTGTCGGGCGCGACATTCTATCGAGCGATTTTGCAAAGGGGCCAACGCAACGTGATATTATACCGTGACTAGACGTGAAGCGCGATGTGTTTGAGACACTCGGATAAGCAACGGCAGCGGGGGGATATATTCGAGCGCTTAATACCGTAATGTGCACGCAATCGACGATGCACCACGGCGAATTACACATGAAACTTGTCGCGTGCATGTCGCAAGTGAACGTTTCCCACACACGTTGTGAATAATTTCGCGAATTTTTCCAGCATTACGTGTGCATTATTGGCGTGCATTGCCATCATGCCACATGTAATGGTATTATGATTGGTGAGGATATGATTAAAAAAAACTACACACACACACATGAATAAGAAATACAGAATATTATTTTCTCTTCAGAAATCACGCGCAAAATCGAGGAGAAATTTATATCTTATACGAATAATTTTTTGGCGTCTAGTAATTGTGATTGTATCACGATTTACTAGACACTAGACGATTCTCTATGTGTACATACGTGTCTGGCACGACATCAATGTTTGCCGATGGCTGACAGAGCAATCGTATGATCGATCGGACGAAGCGTGAATAATATTTCGATGACAGGTGATACTACTTGTATCGGTATCTTCTCGAGTAAATTCAGGGAAAATCCGTGGAACAAAGTTTAGTATTTAGATTTCATCCGGTTATTTTATATCTGAAGTCTAAGTGTTTGCTCGTTACCTTTAAGCTACTGCTAAGCTTAGTATTAATCTTTCTTTTATTAAAAGCGTGACACACGGGAAAAACGGCGCAATGTCGAGGGTAACAGCATTGTCAACGGCGTAGATACGCGTGATGACGAGAGACGAGCGCGTGACAGCGCAATAAATAAGCAATTACCGACAAGTACGACGACAAGATTGCGTAACGCTTCTTCTCTCTTTCTCTCTCTCTCTTTATCTGCTACCTCTTCCTAGTCAATGCGCATACCTCTCGCTCTTCTTCCTTTCTTAGCAGCGGAGGTGATACGCGGCGTTGACAATGAATGCAGTTGGCTAATGCGGACATAAGACATCTCTCGCGAAAAGAGTTTACCCCTGTTGAGCGTTGTATAATATGTGAAATTGTAAGAAGTACACGATACGAGTTAAATGCAAAAAGTTATATCTTTTTCCTTACGTGTTAAAGAAGCGGAAGCACTTGAAAATGTCTGAAAAATATCAAAATCTTGTTATTATTTTTTAAAAAAGAAATAAATAATTTCCTGAACATTTTGAGCTACAAAAAATAATTTCCGATTTGATGTATTTAATTGTAAGTATTTAAAAAAAATATTGAACATATAAGAATGACATCCAAACCTTGAAATGCTGTTATCATTTTTTTTAATCGAGTCAATGCACCCGATGCTTTAATATTTACGCAAATACGGTTTTCAAATAAATTGACAAAGTAATTAAATCAAATTTTGTTCAAATTAATCAACATTTTATGTGTAATATATTAGAGAATTTCAAGAGATTCGACGAGACACATTGGTTCGTGATGAATTTTAGGTCGATATGTAGCCTCGGAGAGAGAGAATTTCGAACATGGTATATATAGATTGTCACTGAGACGGCGATTTCGCCGTTGTGATAAGATCGAGCCGACCCGAGCGAGGTTTCGCGTATCACGTTTATGGCACTTAGGCGCGTTACGATCACGTGATTCCGGTGTGTCTGGCTCCGTGAAATTTGTAATTATAATTACGGGAATTTACATGTCAAGGGACGATATCGATGGGCTCGTGTGCCGTATCGCCGTGAACCGCGTATGTACGCTTTCTCGTTCGCTCGCCCGTCTTAACAGATCCATTTTTAAAATATCCTTTCGTGAACAATACATTGTTAAAAGATATCCTATTTTTTAAGTATTTTTATCTATAATATATCTTTCTGTTCTCTGTTAGGCGGATGGGTGAACACATACAGTTTTTGAAATATAATAATCGAAAAACATAAAAAATAAAAAACGCGTTGTTTTAATCTTTCCATTTCATATATTTTTTTAGTTTGACTTTAATCTCTGTATATATATACATATCTCTTTTTCATATTTGCGATTTACATAGTCATGATAAATGTTTAAAAATCCTGCAAACACACATGAAGCTTTTATTTTTGTTTCTATTAATCGTACAAATTTTATATATACGGTATATATAAAATATACATCTTTTTTTCATTATTTTTATCGTAATTATTTTTGAAAAGCAACTCTTTTTGAAAAGCAAAATATCCTTTATTTAACGTCAGGCAGAATTTAATATAATCTTATATCAGAGTTTATCTTAGGGCACTTGATATGGAACAATAACGTTCGTTAAAAAAAGATTAATCTTATTTAATCAAAGAAATCAGAGGCGAAAGAGAATTAACAGCAGTTGTGACACATGTCATGGTCTTATATCGAAAAAGAAAGATTCTTATGTAGCACAAATTACTTTGTCTTACGGCTACGTAATTGTAGGAAATAATTAATAATTAAAAATATATATGATCGCGGCGTTCGATGACTATAAAAAAATAACGACGGCCGCGAAAGGTGCTGGGAGTCCCGTAAGGACTTTCGTAATAGAGTTATATCAATAATACAGAACTGTAATAAACTTCGGTACCGGCGGTAGGGCGTTGCCACACCCTATTAATCGCACCGTTTCCACCGCAATTACATCGCGCACCTATTCCTTTGTACGTCCCTGGATTAATGCTATATTCGCGGGAGTAGAGCGGACACCGTGATACGCCTTGGCAGACTTTGGTTGTAACTGCTCTCTGTAATAACATGACTTTTCTTTTCGTACTGCGGGATATAAATGCTACTTTGATTCCGGCATTTCGATTTAAGAAGACATACAAATATAATATACGCTATAAGAAAAAAATTCTGCGTTTGCAGATTTATTTTGGGTAATTTTCTTTTATGGGTAATGTCCTTTATAAAATCTTTTATAAAATAATTCCTATTAACTTTAATTACACCACTAAATCACGATGCGAAGCATGTAGGATAATATAATTGTAACAGAAATTATACATAAAACTTTTCTGTCGAAAAGTCACATTTTGCCTATGGATTTTTTGAACGATTTAATTTGATTCTTTTCCAAAATATAAAGTAGCCTTTTATATTAACAAGTTATTTATCCTCGCTTTATATTGTCGTATATACGTTATACTCGATGATATCGTAATCAGGAGCGAACGCGCTACCATGGTGCGTACGTGGCACTACGTGTCCTCGTTTACATAAACGTTGGTTTTGTCGGTGATACGACGACGGTCCGCTTGATCGCAAGGCAGATGGACGGTTCGCAGAAAACTAGGAGGACGCGACGAGTTGACATATTGTCGCAGCTAGGCATCGCTCCACGTTGTGTAACATCGTCATATTTGTAACACGTTGCGTATATTATTATTCCGTTTTGCGTCTCGTCTATAAGCACACTTTCTAGAGTAGATTATACCATTCCGATAATTTTGCTCTCGTAACGATTCGGCGAATTCTTTTCTGCAATATAATGCGATTTTTATAAACCTAGATAAATTTCTGTATTTTTGTGAATGTTAATATTTTTTTCGCTTAATTTCGCGTACACAATTACCTCTCATACAATTCATTTCCATCCGTCAGCGCGAATATTTTTTAAGCGGTTCAACGCGCCGCGATTCTACACACATACACATACGTATAAAATCCACGTTATTGCATCTGATTATTGAAATACGCGAACGGACAGCACGAGCACCGCGTAAAGTGGCGCCTGACGCCGACGTGGTTTGGAAAGCGCGTGATTCTTTAAAACAGGCGTGACAGTTTGAACCTCTCGCCCGACAAAATGTGTGTGCGCAACGAGTTACAGCAATAACGATTAAATCAAAAGCGCGCTCGCGCGCGTGCGTGCGTGAATGCGTGCGTGCGTGAGTATCTGTACTACGGGTAATGCGCGCAATGGGGAATCCATTTTTCTTTTGAAAGCCGATGCGGCGGGATCGGTCGCCTCGCGACCGGTGGCAGCCGCGCCGCATCGGCGCATTTACATTTGCACGGATGAATATCGTAATTGCATCTGTAATCGCGTGTGGATGCCCCTCTACAACGAGGAGATCCCTCCCGCTTCCTCTCTCTTTCTCTCTGTCTCTTGCGCATTCACGGCGGAAAAATCGCCTCGCATCGACGCTGAAATACCGCGTGCCACTATATACCGCGAGTCATTTTTACTCGTTCACGGCAGAGTACGGATTTTCGGCCGAAATTAAATCATTTCGCGTTGTCGTGGCGCCGGGAGAGAAGCGCGGATGATTAACAACGGTCGAGCGAAAGCCTGCCGGTCGCTAAAATTTGTCAGAAACATGCCCTGCCGAAAAGTCGCTAAATACAATCGCCAAATTACAATCGCGTGTATTTTTTATACCACGGAAGTGAGTGTTCCCTCATTGATTAGTAGAAAGAAATAAGCAAGATATTTTATAAAAGGTTCCTGGCTAAAATAATCACAGATTGCGATTTCGTGCAAGGGAGAAGAAGAGGGAAAGTGATCTGAATAAATTGTGCGCGCGATTGCTTATCCTGAAAACGGCGATTACATAACGCATCGTTGCACAAGAAGCAGTAAGTGCCTATCAGTTGGCAGATTACGATTCTCGTGTGCCGATTCCACTCGGTAGAGTCACGAGTTGTGTAATTGGGAATCTTCCGGAGTGTTTGAATGTGAAGAGAGACGAAAGGAAAAAAATGGAAAGTCAATTTTTTTATACTTGTAAGTTCTATCATATTTTATTTTATTTTATTTTTTTTTTTATTATAATGGATTCTAAATTCTTTCGTTTGCATAATTTTATCAACACGCCTCGAATTAATCAGTACGAAAACAATGCGTGATTCTTTTCAGACACGCGACGCGTATTATCTGCTTATCTCTAAATAAACCGAAAGCGACATCCGCAAAAAGTTTGGCGGTCCCCTTCCGTTATTTACATGGAGTCGCGTAAGGGCCCGCGGGCTTATCGGGAGTGAAAACGCGGAAGCGATAAACGCGCGTGCGTGGACGGGGAGCAAAAAGAGTTTCGAGCGTGAAAAGCAGGGGAGAGAGGGGAACGGTCGTGAGGTGGCCGCGTATCATGAAACGTCATTCTCGCCGGTTGATATTTAGGTCGTGTTAACAGTCGCGACGCGACTGGCGGGAGCGTTGTTAACGAAATGTAACGCTCAATAGAGACACCGGTGTATCCGCCCACGCACGTACACATGAGCGCGCTCGCGTACACGTCAAGTTTCACGTCAAGTTTAGTGACACGTTCTTATCTCGAGGCATTACTGACGCGCCACGAGTGCCAAGATCCACCACTCAAGATGTACGATTTGTCATCGTCGACGATGCTTTTATATCGCAAAGAAAAAAATCTGAAATACGAAATAATAAAGTTTCTCTAGATTCCTTCAACTAGGATCGAAAATCTTGCGGTAAAAAAACAAGTAAAAATTTCAGTAAATAATGAATAAAATTATATCCATTGTGCGCGTTAATTTATGACATTATTCAGACTGATCAATACGAAAATAATACACATAGATTTGCTCATTACATCATATAATTGCAGAACATGTGAATATGGAATAAAATAGATGTATTTGTTATAAATTCCAAATTAAATCTCTAGACAGAAAAGTTGAGTTTATTTACACGATTAATAACAGGAGAGATAAAAGTATTTGCTGAATACAATGACAATATAACGTGACACGAATTTAAGATACCAATTCCAGATGCCTGACTCATTAGCAACTTAATCGTGGCGCAACATGCCACTTATTATACACGAAACAAGTGGCGGACGTTAAGAAGGGTCCTAGCGTCTTCGGAACGTTTTATAGACGTGTCGGTTTCACGAATTAAGCCGATCTTCGCGTATTCTAAGCGTTTGAATTCGTTGGAAGCGTCACATTCTAGCAGAAATGGCAGAAAATTCGTCTCCCGAATTTGAAGCCGCGCGCTCAGAGCGGCGTAAGAATTAATTCAATCGTATTATATTCACACTCTCGTTACTCGTCACGTTTGACAAACGACAGTGGTGGAGTAACGATACAGAACTTTAGTTCTAATGCGGGGCGCATGAGCGCAGTTCTCTGTATCTAAGCAACGCACTGAATCGACGCCTATACCACGGAACATTATTTCCAGACGAAGTGGCGTATAACACTTTGGGCCTCGAGTTTGGCAAACTTGTATCCAGACGCGCAGTCTGTAGGATTATTAACTGATTTCGCCGGATAGGGAATTAAAAACGTAAAAATACACACTTTTATAATATCGAGTATTTACGAGCAAAACCGCATCGTTTACCGTTGTCGTTTTCGTGCATTTTGACAAGGACAGAATTTTAATTCGGCGACCGTAAGCGTATCTTTGACCAGCGTCAAATCAAAAGAAAGGGAGGTTTCGCATTTTTGCACGACTGAAAATCGCGCAACTCGGAGAAAGTAATTGGTTCGATGAAACGCGGGAGCATAGTTTAAAGTTTTTTTTTTTTGTTTTTTTTTGCTGCCAAAGCCACGGCGGAGCGATGCACGAATGAAGAAAGGGGAGGAGGGAAGGGAGGAGAGGGAGAGAAGTGGAGTGCAATATTGACGCGAATAGGAGCTCGGATACGCCGTTATCTGCCAACCCCGACACATACTTTTCGCCCTGTGAAATTGCTTCGCGAGAGCTTTCACGGACCTTTTTCCAGCGTCTTGCATCCACGTTGCGCACGTGCAATCAACGCGTGTCGTGACCTCCGCTCCTGTTATAATATCATACGATCGGAGAGACATGCGTAACGGGTGTAGTATTTACGCGATATTCGTGCTAATATTGAACTTAGAAGGAAACAAGATAAATCTCAATTCGTATTTTGTATCAGTAGTTTTATTAATTCGGGGCTGAAGGTGCGGTAATAAATTTTTAAACACGATGCAAAAATCATCGTAAATTTGAAATGATCGCGATATACCTGCTACGATTCTCTCTATTATCGTACAATTATGGATCTTACATTTTGCCGGGATCATCAAGGAGATGATTGGCGGCGGGGAGAGCTTCCTTTATGCCTACTATAACGTACTTCATTTCACGGAACGTAAAAGGGGAGGACGGAATCCGGGTTGCCGGGTATTGAGGAGACGCCATCCACCTTTACGGTGAGCATGATGCTGGTCCTGCGATTGGCGGGAGGATGCTGCGGGTAGAGAAGGCTGACGGAATATCGTATTACATCTGCGGAAGACGCGGGATTATTCGAGCTCGGGTCTCGGGAGGGAACGGAAAGGGAGGACGAGGGGGATGAGGCGAGAGGAGAAAGCAGAGAGAAACGTAGAGCGGCCGATTCTCTATTAGAGGGTAATACGTATTATCGATTTTTTGGGATGAAAACGGTAGGTTATCCCGGTTCAAATCATGACAAATGTAGAGATATACACCGACGCGCTCGCAACCGTGCGCTCTTCGTCGTGTGCGTTCGCTGGTTGAAGCGCTTCTCGCGACCGCACCCTGGAAAAACTTTTTCCAATCTCTCTTTCTCTCCCTCTCTCTCTCCTTCCCCTTTTCTTCCCCCGTCGCCGCCGCCGTGAATTTGTTTGCCCAATCGAAAACAGGGTCGCCGACTTGGAGATCTCGCAGAAATCCCTGCCGACGAGAAGTGTAGCTCGTGATAATTGCCGAATTTATTCAACAAAAAATCATTACAACTTTTAATTACGATTGATTCAAAATAAATTGAGATATACTGATATTACATTTTATTGAATGGCAATATCTTTTATACATATATGTTTTATTATGATTACCGCTTACTAATTAATGATTAATAATTAAACTCGAGATGATTATTTAATTAATGATTATTTTAATTACGTCCTCTTTGTTAATAAATCATAAGGATAATCATTCTGCAGCACTAGTAAAAACGTGTGTGCGAAACACGTTGCAAACATATATAGAATATTTAGATAACATTTTAATATGAAATGCAAAATATTGTCGATATATATATAATATAGTGATATATATTTGAAGAACTTGATTGCGTGCGATCGATCACAACTACTACTTGGATCAACCACGTCGCGCATAGAATCACGTGCTATCAGTCTTTCGATTCGGGAGACGATCCTCTTGTCGTGAAATTTACGATCCGTCAGGGTCCGGCTCCTCGCGAAACAAAACGGCCCGTCGCGGGCGGCCGTCGGCGATCTATACAAAGACAGCAGCTGAAAAAGCGTCGCAAGTATTGACAGGTACGGTGAGAAACTGCCCGGGTTAATCGCGGAAAAAGCTATGGAATCGAGCTCGGCGACACCAGCGACGAGTTAAATACCTCAGTACGGTTGTGCAACGGAGCATGGAAAAAGCGGCTGTCTTGAAAACAAGACCAGTAGCTGTTCTCTCGCTAAATCTGACGGCGATCAATACTATCAATTGAACCATAATGAGAAAAGGGAAGAAATAATAAAATTAATCAATTAAAGAAAAATTGAAAGAATAATACAGCATAATACATAATATCTCTCTTAAAAATTGTGTATTGTGGGCAGATTTATATTAAGTTATACTATTTCTTCATTTTGTACCGAAGGATTCGCGATGATGATTCACGACTATATCCTTCTTATCTTCTTGTTTCAGCAGCAGAAATACCTCAAGAGGACGGCCGAGGATTTGGAGCCTGCCGGTGCTGGTAGCGGCGATGCCGGTTTCGGCGAGCCGCCGGTCAAGCTGCAATGCACGCAGGGTCAACATCAGCATCAGCAGGCCCAGGGCGGCGGTGGTGGCGGTGGGCCTCATCACGGCCACGGCCAGCATCAGCCGGGGAACGGCGCGAATTCGACGGGCCAAACGCCCGGCGGCGGGGGCGGTACTGGTGGCAGTGACGGGAACGAGGGTCTTACCAAGTTTCAGGTACAGATCGTTCAGCAGCTGGAGTTCACGACCTCTGCGGCGAATAACTCGCAGGCGCAGGCGATCTCGACGAACGTAACGGTGAAAGCGTTGACGAATGCGTCGGTCAAAAGCGATCTCCTGAACGCGTCTTCCTCGCCGAAACCTGGTCCAGATACCTCTTCGTCTGCTACGTCCAGGCCGCAAGCCGGAAATGGCAACGGTCCTGGCGGTCCCGGGCCCGGTGCGGGTGGCGGGCCTGTTCCCGGTGGCGCCGGCGGTAGCGGCGGAATCGGTTGCGTCGACATCGGGAACCTGGTTGAATGCAAGCAGGAACCCGATAACGAATTCGTGGATCTGGAACAGTGCGCCGCCGCGCTGGAGAAGGATGCCGCGGCAAACGGTGCCGGCTTTCCCGGTTTCTCCGAGTTTATGGGCGACGATACCGGCGACGAGATTATCACGTCGGACGCTTTCAAGGATCTTATCTCCGAGATATCGGATTTCCATCCGGAATTTATGAAGGACTTTGATTTCGAGGACAAGAGCGTTGACACGTTGGCGAACAACGCCGTGGCGGCGGCTGCCGTTGCCGCGGCGGCCGCTGCTGCTGCCAACAACAATAATAATAATAACAACAACAACAACAACGGGCTCCCGACGAATAACGGACAAATCAAGATCGAGGATGACAAGGACGCGATGCATCCGCAGCAGCAGCAGCACCCGAACAATGCGAACAACGTCAATAGTAACAACGTCGGTAATAATAACGGCAACGCTATGCCGGCTAACTCGAGCCCAGGCGCTCTTGGTTCCTCGCAATACTCACCCGCACGACTTCCTTATTCCGGGCTGGATTTCAAATCGGAGATGAGCCCCGCGGCCCAGACGCTCAAGCAGATGGCCGAGCAGCATCAGCACAAGAGTCAACAAATGGGGCTGGGCGGATTCAATCCAACGGCGGCCGCAGCGGCTGCAGCGGCGCGGGGTCCAACTGCGAGGTCCCCGTACGCCGAGTTTACTCAGTTTGGTGGCGCGTCCGATTACCTTGGCAGTCCCGGAAGCACGGGACCAACTGGCGGACAGTCTCAGGCCACGGCTACCGCAACCGGCTCGTATCACAAGAACAATGGTACGCCGACCTTCGGGAACCAGCAAACGAACGACATGTTCGTCGGCTCGCAGACGCAATTTGCCGCGGCGGGCCTGACGGACATGAAGAGGCCTCAGCCGGCTACGACGGGCGGCAAGCCCAGCATGCTTGGACCCAGTGGTTACAAGCAACAATACTCGCCGTACGGTAGCCCGGGCTCGATGCCGAATCACGGCAGTCCGGGATATCCGTTGCCACCCAGAGGATCCCAAGGTGGCGGACCGAATCAGACTGGCTCGCAAGGACCCTTCAACACAAACTCCACACCACCGAGACCTCCTTCTGGACCCGGTACTTCCACCCTGCAGATTAATCAAGCGCAGCAACTGCACATCGGTAATCAGATACAAGTAAGTGGAACGTTCTTTTGCATGAAATCGATTTTCTTGAAAATCTCGCGGAAAAAAATTAACTTTCTTACGGAAAAAAAATTGTCCTACAATGTCGACTTATTTTTTTATGAGGAGTCGTTATATCCGTTCGCACCGTCATTTTCTTCTTACCTTTATATTCGAAAAAAATTTTCGTTATGCGCGTGAATTTCTTTTTAAAATAAATGATCGCGCTTAATAATATACACCATACTTGTAGTAATTTATTATTATTTATATTGCGTATATATATATATATATTTATAATTTTTTAAATTCTCACCCAATCATCGCGATATAAATAAAATTTGCTAATTCAACTGCTCGAATTAAGCAGACTCTCTCGGATTAAGCAAAGTTCCCTCGAAAGTTACCGCGTATATATTCCTCAACGGAGAGATAGAATTCATATCGAGCTCTCAAGTTTCGACATGGCGAAATTTCTTCTCGGTCAGCGGGATGCCAATCGCCGCTATCGCGGCAATCAAGACGCGAGGGCGAAGCTATACCGAGAGCCACTCGAGGCCGAACCGAGTGATATCTGTTGCGCCGCGACGACGCGTCTATTTTTGTCGGCGGCATCGCGGGGCGTCGTTGGCGACGGCGGCGTCGTCGAAGGGGTGGCAGCGGCGGTGGCGGCGGCGTTGTCGGTCGTCGATGAAACGGGGGTGGGAGGGAGCGCCGGCGTCACGGGGGCGCCGCGACGCGCAACAAGTAGTCTCGTTCCTCCCGCCACCGCCGACGGTTTCTCTTTATAAATTTTCCCTCTCGCCAGAGAAAGAGAGAGAGAGTCCACCCCTGCTCTCTCGCAATCCCCCCTCTCTCTCCTTCTCCGCGCCGACGCTTCTGGACGGCAGTGGGGGCGGAGGGGGTGGAATGGGATGAGGGAGACGCAGCGAGGGGTGGTTGCGCACAGCCGGCGTCGCGACGCCACCGCCGTCTGCTCGATTTAACCTGCGCCTGCAATCCGCGTCAATACGCTCCGGAGTGGTTAGTCGCGGGGCTACGCTCGTGACAATACGCACGCGACGCCGTCGTCACGCAACGATATCGTTGCCAGCGAGATAGCCCCCGTTCATCCGTATAAAGGATCTCACCTGGACGGATGAAAAGAATCGCCATCGCTCCTCGATGCGCAGAGAGCTCGATTCGATTCGCAATGTTATACGATTTGAAATGGAACTTTCTGAATAACTGTCAATAGATATACGCCCACGTGGACGTATCTCCCGTATAAATAACGGAAGCTTATTGTTAGGAAGGCCGACTTGATATTATTTATCCAATCCGGGAAGTATAATAGTAGTAATCTTTAATAACGATATAAAATTTATTTGCAATATATATACGCGATCTTTTCGATTTAACGAGCATTCGGATTAATCACGCAGAATCCGCAAAAGATTCAGGAGTCAGACCGCAATTCAGGACTCTCCATCAGATCGTAGAAACTCGTATGGTCAGCCGCGGCGTCTCTTTTACGTCCAAATTCGAAGGGAACTTGCTGACCGAGAGAAAATCGGTGATCCTCCGGCGCCGCACGCGAGATACCCTCCGCTATAAAATCCTCGGTCCATTGTGGCGATTGCTCGGACAGGTCTTATCTGCTCGTACCCCGAACGGATTTGGATTCGGAAGCATTCCTAGTCTCGCCCGCTCGTACGAGCACGTTCCTCCATCTCGTAAATCACGTTAGGTGGCGGGTATTTGCATCTCAATGCGACGCGGCGAATGACGCATCTTTTTTCTCTTTAACCGGAAGATCTCTCTGGCCTTTTCCACTTGCTCGTAGACGTCTCCGCTTTTCTTTTCGTATTTAATGCTATCGCCTATTTTCAATCTTATACGACTATACGCTACTTTTTTTTATCTCATCGGAATCAGTCGAGCATGATGTTGCCCGTGTAAATATCATTGCAGAACAACGACATCATCGATATCGGTAATATGGTATGGAATTCCTGCGATGGGCAGAGTTTCGCTATGCGATACGATAATGGGGATCAGCGCGTGCGATATCGTACAGTTATAATTAATCATTCTCGAACAGTTTTGAATCATTGAACTCCCCCTCCCGTGGATGCCAATGCGGATCGATAGGTTTCGTTGCCGGCGGAATATTATCGAAGCTCATAAAAAAAAAAGCAAAGACTAAACGGATATCAATGTTGGACTTCCCGTGTTTGGCAAAATCGCGCATGAATCTCGAAGTCGACTCGAATATCGAGTCGTAATCGGAGATCTTCTCGTATTTTTCGACGTAAATCTTTTGTGCAGAGACCTTTTTACTCTGTATCGACGTGTAATTTATTTAGAAAATTCCGAGTTTTACTTGAGGATCTGCGATCGATTTAATGTCGATTTTTCCACGTTCTTTTCTAATCTCTCGCGTCGCCGGATCTTCCGAGTCGGCGTTGTTATCGGGACGGAAGTCCATCGAAACGGAGCACGTCGTTCGCTTATCAAATCCTCGGAATTGCCGCCCTGCTCTATATCAGATATATCGGAATCGCGTACAGTCAAGTACGAGAAATCTTTTCTCGGATGTAGATTTCGAAGGGAAAGCGCAAAGTTCGCGGAGAAAATTAACGCGCGTATTAAAATTTAATCGAAAATTCAATCCATCCGCAGTACCATTTAATTGCTTTTATTGTAAAGTTGTCATGATACTCATTTATATCTCGGCTAATAAAATAATTTTTTATTTATATATACACATTACGTCGGATATAATTTACACAACACAAGTGTAACCGTGGGCAGGCAAAATCGATGCACCGAAATGTCGTGCAAATCAAACGTGCCACGACGTAATTTGTAAAACTCATTCGGTAAATACGACGCGATCGATACGATTTGCGAAGCATATCCCATTCCCCCTCCCTCTTCCCCCTTCTCTTCCCCACTTCGTGAAAGGGCGTGTATGTTATGGATGTTAAGCGCCTTTTCCAAACGTTCAACCGCGGCCGTTCGATGATTGTAGCGAATATTAATTTACCGCTAATTACGGAAATCGAGAATTGTAATGTCGCAACAAACGGGTTAGTGCGCTCAATAAGAATTTATCGTCGAAGCTCGTTATCAACGTAATCACGCGACGCGCGTTAATGGTACGTATGCTCGATTCAGAAGCAAAAAAAAAAAAAAAAAACCCTGGTGGCGAAGCCATCTTCCGAGGAGAAGAATAATGCGTAGAATGGATTTCGTGGAATTTTCTCCGTATCGCGAGTTATGTCGGGAATTTCACGCAGATGAAAACGCTTCCAGTGACGCGACTGGCGAGGGTGCAGTGTTCACTTGAGTATTCATCGCGTTATATATACTTTTCTCTCCTTAGTAAGCGGTACAAGTTTATAATAAGTTGAAAGTTAATTGGGATGTTAACGGGAATTATTAATTGTTAATTAAGTAACAATTTGAGTAACATCGATTTATTTCCTCTTCTATATTCTTGTAGATATAAAGTCTAAAAAGCGATTCTCGATGTTATTATTATACTATATACCATTGAGATTAATTTATGTGATCCGGCAACATTAATTCCCTCGATCGCTCGATCGATATCACGTTCGGATAACATTGTCAGATGTTTGTCGTCGAAATAATAGGGGCGACCACGTGCGTTGGTAACCCCGTCTTCACCTATGCAAAATAGCATCCGCGGATTAATTGACGAAATATTCAAATTGCCGATTCCGAGGCACGTATCAGAGCTCGGTCAGGCCGCGCATTCAAATGATAATGTGAGTACGAGCGTGCGAGCTTCCTGGAGTTGACACCTTTCCCGCCGACGTTCCTACACTCGTCATCGAGGAGATCGGTGAGATATCGCGCACAACCGTCGGTTTACCGAAGGGGTTATCGATGCCAACGATGTCAATCTACATACCGTAATGAAGGCAAGAAGGACGTCGTTTCATTTCTTGTAACCTTCATCTTGACCCTCTATAAAGGGTACAATGGTACCCCACGCTCCTGTCGCTTCGCCACGTGCATTATAAGTTGACAGTTCGCTCTTGTCAAACGAGTATTTTAATCGTTGTAGCCGATCAACGTCCAGTGAAATACTTTGGCGACGATTCACGATTCTTGCTGCTGTTTGGTGATAAAAAAAATGTTGCATTGGTATTTTATTTCTCGATGTGTATGTGTGAGTGGTATCGCGTTTTTCCAGCAAGAGGGGATATACTAGGACCTCGCGTGTATATTGGCACACTCGTACGCGATGGCGCGAGCGTTATAGAATCGCCGCTCGGTTTGTGCAACGTTGTTCTCAATTTGTTTCTACACCGCGCGTGTACCACTTGAAACGTGATTCGTTAATGAAACAGCACTTCGTCCGTTGTCGAGCCGATTTTCGCGCGCGGAATACCTCACATTATTCGACACAAAGAGAGACGCGACGCGCCGAGTATCACCCTCGCGCTGTTAATTTGACGAAACATATGATTGACTTTTAACCGTTCGCGCCAACCAGACGCTCGAACGTGTTTTCATGTGTTCGATGTATATGTATATTTTATCGCTTTTTCATAATTCGCGTGTTCTGTCGCGTCGATGTGACATGACGGGCACTCTTTTTACACGTATACGCTTTCCTATATCGCTTCGATTAATCTGCTAAATCCAAAACGGCGTATTTTATAAATAACGTTTTAAAATCTCCTGGAAAATTTTAACGCGATAAATCGCTACGCGCCGACTGGCGTGGCCGTAAATTAACGCCGCGCTCTTATCGAAGAAGAACGCGATGCGTCCGCGTAATCGCCGCGTCGCTTGCAAATTGCGACGAAACGTCGTCGTACAATCCGCGCAATTTCTGTCGCGCCTCGCGCCGAACGTTCCACAATTGTGACTGTGTGAATAAGCGTTTTATTGTGGTAGACGGGTGGGCCACGTGCAGATACTACCGCTGCACCGTTTGTTCGCATACCGGTCTAGTCGCGCATGAGATCCGTTTTGCAATCCCTATGCAATCTTACATATTTTACATACCTCAAGTAATTTGGTGATATAAGAAAACATTAATTAATTTTCTTATTATTAAAATTGAAATTCGACATATACGCACACATATATACAGGATGTTCAGTCTTCTTCTCGAAAAGGCTTGGTTTTTTATAAAACGTCTTTATTAACAATTTTATAAAAATTCGGTGTTTTGTGAAAAGGTTGATTTTACAAAAGGCCTGAATAATGACGTGCGATTCGATATATAAATTAATAGCTCGGTCTGATCTTTATTTTTATTTTAAAAAATTATAAGTGTATTAAATAATTATGCTTAATGCACCTTACTTGTACGTTACATCCTATGGTGTCTTAGTCGACTAATTCGCGATTTTACAGATGTGCTCGTCGATTCCGCGCGTCATGGTATAAGCGACCAGTATGGTATACGCACACCACGATCGAGCATAATGTATAAGGCACATTCCACAATGCTTGTGCATACCGCGCTGAAATCGATATCCATGTCCCTCTGTTTGCAACCTACATCGCGTCGGCTCTGTACAGTCTGTTCTCGCATAAGTCGTCGATTGAATAAGCATTCTTACACTCAAGTAAGAGTCGATATTCACGCGGTATTATTGTTTATAAAAATTTTGTACCTGAAATTTTTTTTACAAAACTTGATAGATTTATAAAGCAAGCAAAGATTAATTTTACGTTCTTTTTTCCCCGAAATCAACCTACGATATTTCGTACATATTTTCTGTGAATGCTATATCGGAAATTACCAGAAATATTGTGCTGGAAATTCATTATTTTTATCGGGTAAAAACGCATTAATCCGCGTTCTCGAATTCGGTTCAATTTTGCACGAGAAATGAAATTCGACGTGATACTCCCACGAGCACCCTTATATTAACGAGATACAAATAATATTGTGCCCAATGCGTCGCGCTCCGCATGCACGATAATTTCCGCATACGCTCCGAATCCGCGAACAATTAGCAGCGTAGAAAAACGTCCGAGAGTCGATGTCGGTTTACATAATCGTGCACAGGGACAGACGCGAACCCATGTTATGCGAGTAATTACCTTTAAACACAGTAAATTAAATTTTTATGTTACTATCTTTTTTCGGAACACACGGGAGTAATTATAGTTTCATCGCCTGAAATGTGCAGTTTGATCGCATACAAATGATCGCGATCCGGTCTAGTGACGCTCGGTCTCGATCGTCATCGTCGGATTGACGTAAGCCGTGGTCGTCGTCATCGCGCTATCGCGGCGCGGAAATTTTGCCTGCGGCAAGGCCGGCTCGCGAAAGAACGCTCGTGGTGCGAACGCGCGTGCACACACGGAGCGTCTCGGAGCAGCGTGCCGTCGTCATTGTTTCGCTCGTGCGTCGAGTGTTCGCCGCCGAGGCGCCTCCGCACCACCTCTCGTCGGCTCGCCCGGCGCGAATCCGGTTGACTTGCTAATTTTAACTCGACCGTGACATCGCGCAAGTGCAACTATATAGCGCTCGCTCGCGATTGTCTCGCGCGAACGAACGAAGGAACGAACGAGTTCCTTCCCAAAGAATCCGCGATTCCCTATGTACGAACACGCGCGAACGGAAAACCTCACGTTGCGTGGCTGTATGTAGGGTAAACGACTCTTGCGATTCGCCCTCTTCACTTTGATACTACAATTGAGGTCCGATAAAGTTTCACGTGGATAAAATCGTTCGATAAAGTTCGACGGAAGGATTATCGAGAGAGAATCAGAGTTGAATCTCTATCGAATGCAGAATGACTTGCATACGCGAGTAATACGTATGTTAATCCGAGCCGTGACTTGCGGAAATACTAAGGGCGTTAGTGCGCTCTTTGAAGTACAAACAGATGCACGTGTCTCTTGTTCAACGTTCTGCAAATGATATCGTTGTCAATGCATTGTGTAATTTTACAAGGATTGTTGATTTCTGCCTTCTATCTTTCTGCGAAGGCTTTTGTACACGTACGTTCTAAGAAAATTAACATTTATTTGCGAATAAAATGCAAATATAGAATATCGTTCAATCGTATACAATGAAAAAAATTTTTTCATATTAAATATCATTATGCAATTAATTATAATTAAAAAAATCCTATGAAAATTAATTTTATTCGAGTTACATATTTGCAATAAATAAAAGTAAACAATTAACTTCGGGTTTTTCCTGGGAAAGAAAGAGAAAATAATTGTTCGGATTTTTAATCTCTTTCTTCTTAAAGAGACATTGAGTACCTTTTGCCGCGAGAGTATCGGCGCCATCGCTATCCCCGGCTCTCTGGCACATCGCCGAGGATATCGCAGCAACCGAACTAACGCGTCGACAAGTAGCCCGACCGCAAGCACGCGTATTTTTGGTGCGTCGTTCCGCGGGGCGGCGTCGGCCAATAGTGACCTCTTCGGGGAACTATCGAGCGCCTTCTGGAACTCATAACTATATATTTGATCCAGGCCAGATAAACATCTCTCAAAAATAGTAGCCGGCCGGCGTGTGTAGCAACGAGACTGGCTTGGCGGCGACGATGGCGGCGATCTTAAATCGCGATTCATCTTCCAGAGAGGGAGAAAGAGGGAAAGAAAAAAGTCCTCCCACACTCCGTGCTGCATCGCGTCGAAGAATCCGCGTATTCTTTTCTTTTTTCTTCTCGTGCCCCGCGATGGACTGTATGCGGTTAGAGATTCTCGCTCGTTCGCACTCGCTTCGATCGCGCTGCGTTTCTTTCTCCTCGCGGACCGAGATTAGCTCGCCTCTAAAGATAGGTCGCTACGTATTAATGTCGCCATTGCCGGTAAACGCGCGAGCGCGTGCGACCGCGAACGCTTTCGGGGTTTAACTTCTGATGCCAACTGGATTGGCCCTTTATACTTGTGGGAATGTTAAT
The DNA here is from genome assembly GCF_003651465.1 of Formica exsecta. NCBI lineage: Eukaryota > Metazoa > Arthropoda > Insecta > Hymenoptera > Formicidae > Formica > Formica exsecta. The sequence goes on from NW_021850942.1 coordinate 149,448, forward strand.
AATTTAATTAATTTCTGTTTAGTATAATAGAAAAGAAGAAGTTAAAGAAAAAGAATAAATGAGCCATAAAAGTGTAACATTCTTTTATGAATATAAATGGATGTGTAATTTACACATGAGAAATTAATCAACACTTGCCTGTGAATGAATGGATGATTATCAATATAGCGAATGTACAAGAAGCAAAAGGTTAAGAGACTTCGATCAGATCGATCGGGCTTTATTACAATTTCCTGTTTATCGTTCCTTCGTTAGTTTTCAAATGCCGCGTCCGGTATGACGCATCCGATGTGTTAACAAGCACGCTTGCGATCTCTTAACTGTAATAAGGCCTATCGGCAAAGTTGAAGTCGACGTAAAGATTCCGAAGCGGGATTTGAAGGACGATCGCGACTCGAGACGATAAAGTCTCGTCTTCGAAGTGTCGACCATCTCGTTCACCGATGCTTATGGCTGCTTCCCCTCGTCTTTGGTGCAAAAAGAGGCCACGATTTCTGGGCTGCAATCGCACGACTGTAAATAACTCGGGCTCCAAACGACAGGGAACGTTAGGCTTGTGAACGTATCCTTTCGATCGAGCAGATGCTCTTTTACAACGATACACGCGAAAATGGATAATAGAAATGTTTTCTTGAACAAAATTTTCGGGTCCGATTGTTTACGATAAATAATTTAATTTCCTATTTAAATTTTTACAAGATTTTATTGAGTTACGTAAAGGAGATTTTTGAAGATTTATTCTATAGAATAAACTATGGTCGATTAAATCGATGGTCGATTAGATATGATATAACAGTTATTTTTAATCTTGATAACGATGTTTTATTTTCTTAATTTTTTTTGATCCTATATAAAAGTAGATTAGTAGATTTCGCGTGCGCTTTCAGATTTATCGCATCAAAGTAACATCTTGAAAGATACAATGTAGCTCAACTATCGACGATAGCGGCCACCCAGATGAGACTCCCGTAGAGGTCGCTCTATTTTTCACTCGCGACAGGCTTCGGTTACTTGTTGTAGCGACGATAAAATTCGTTTACGAGTGCATTAGAGGCGCGAACCATGGCTTTTGTGCGATAGCCACTTCCGCTCCACTTGTAAATCAAGAATTTAGCTCGGCGCTCTCTCTCTCTCTCTCTCTTTCATTCCCCCTGTTCCCTCCGTCGCGGAAATCATTCGCCGCCACCGCGCTATTTTTAACATGGTAGCTACTAATTCCTCCTCGATCACACATGGCAAACTCCCGCACGCGTATATCTATGTACGACCTCGCTGTTGTCCGCTCACGTCTTTTTCTGAAATTGTTGTAGCACGATTAAGAAGTGTCAGTGACCACTTACTGTTTAATATTTACGTGTGTTTGGTAATTTTCGACAGTGACGTTAATCAGCATGTTTAAAGATTGAAATTTCTCAAGATACGTTATCTTTCTTTGCGAGAAATTAAATTTTCCATTATAATATTTTTTTCTGTAAAAACTGTAAATCGTTATTTAATTATTATAGATTTTAATTCTTGATGATAGAATCAAATAAGATTTGATTATTTTTACTAATAATATTGAATGGAAATTAGATTGAGGAGTTTCAATATTTTTAGACCTATCGATATATTAAAGGCGAAAAGTAAAACAAGATAATTTAATATTTTCACGTTACTTTGATAAATTTCCGGATACTGATGGATAGCTCATTGATTAAAGGTCTGAAAAAAGAGACTAAAATGCTGTATTACCTGCGGTCATGCGTACAAGCAATCGGGTTTGCGCGTGTATTGTGCAATAATGAGTACGTGCTTGGCGACAACCTTCATAATAAACGAGGAAGAGAATGAGGAGAGAGAGAGAGAGAGCGAAAGAGAGAGAAAAAGAGCAGAGCGTTATATTCAACTATATTATTCTGTTTTTAATTATTTGCTTCGCATGATCTTTTAATATAATCAACTATCTATGACTTCTGCTTAGCAAGAATCTAGCGTTCTTCTTTCGTCTCGCATGCGTTCTCCAATACCTACGTTCTTCGCGCGCGACGCATAAAGATCATGCGTACAAGCAATCGGGTTTGCGCGTGTATTGTGCAATAATGAGCACGTGCTTGGCGACAACCTTCATAATAAACGAGGAAGAGAACGAGGAGAGAGAGAGAGAGAGAGAGCGAAAGAGAGAGAAAAAGAGCAGAGCGTTATATTCAACTATATTATTCTGTTTTTAATTATTTGCTTCGCATGATCTTTTAATATAATCAACTATCTATGACTTCTGCTTAGCAAGAATCTAGCGTTCTTCTTTCGTCTCGCATGCGTTCTCCAATACCTACGTTCTTCGCGCGCGACGCATAAAGATATGATAATTAGGCGTGGCGAACGGCGACGAGATGCTCCCAATGATACCGGAGACTGTCTTCCCGTATGGAACGTGACGTAAGCCAGATTCAATGCTGATGTCTTTGCTGGCCGTCCTCACGCACACGATATGCTTCGCGCGACGCGATCGCGCAATAATACTTGCTAAAAATACTTCTATAAATATGACGTAGTATCTCAATATCATAATATTTTACCCTTTCGATATCATTAATATCTTTTAAAAATTGATATTTTATTGAATACGTTTTTATTAAATGAATGAAGCAGGATTGTCATTTTGCTGGAAAATCGGTAAATCTTTTAAAACTTTTCGTTTAGAAAATTGAAAATAGAAGATCTGAAAAGATAAGAGAAAGATTTTCAACTTCAGGGAAGATTTTATTATTATTATTATCATCTCGATTGAATAATTATCGATTTTAACTTGTTGCAAAAGTTTTAAAGAAAAATACTACAGTTCACGTCTATTTCCGCGATTTGTTATTGGAATTGAGTCAAGGTAATTTGCGTATAAAGTGGAACAAATCTTTCTTCATAGATCCGTAAGGACGCAAGGAGAAAAAAAAAGAAGAGATAAATTAAATGCGCACACACGTATGATCCAATGACAGTATTGTAATACTTTTTATTACAGACATTAAGATAGTATTGGTCGTAATTCACAGTCATTTTGATGCTCGCGAGTTCTGTCCTTGATGTTGTCGCTCTTATAGCTCTCGGTTCATTACAATAGTATATTAATTCATTTCGTTCTCTTTCTCTTTCTCTTTCTCTTTCTGTCTCTCTCTCTCTCTCTCAACATTTTGCGAGAATCGATACGCGGTAAAATTATACTACGATATTATGTACTTATTATGCTATCATGTATTCATTGTGATCGTGCGTGTTCGGACAATTGTGCTTAAAACTATTCATATGTATCTCTCCGCGCTGCTTTAAACGCTCTTATCCCGATAATAAACTTGACACGTTACACGCGCTTGCAAGGCATAAATGTGCGCGCAGGAGAATAAGATATAACACGCGTTACGCGTGACGCGGGAGTTTACAGCCGATTCAATGAAGCATAAAACGCGCGCGACGGCTGTTATTCAATGTTAATTTCATTCGCGGCGGACACGTGTGGATCGTCCGTTCGTTCGTCACTTCGTTTATTCGCGATGACGACGGAAGTTACACTCGGCTCGCGTGATCCCGCGGTTGCAAGCGACATAAACGGTATGCGACAGATCCGATACGTCGAAAGCAGATTAGAAATATACGTGCCGAGTATGCGCGGAATGAATGCTTTTAATCGAGTAAATATTTTCGCGGGACACGCGGACACGATAAATCGATCGATGCGTGATAACGTGGACCTCGCGTTTGGTTATGTAAAATCTGGCAAGCTGATATTTTCCAAGTTAATACAAAACTATCCATGTTTTAGCGATATTACGCTCAGCGATTATGATCAGAATTGTAATCATTAAATAGAATTTTAATTACTATCCACGTGAAAATATATTGAACAAATATCTTTTTTACATACGCTACATGAAAATATATGCCACGAATATAAGAATATCTGTCCATGTATATTTTTGTGCTACATATTTTATATATGTATTTTATTTTTCGATAACGTCATTTTGTCTCAAATATAATTATACGCTGCAAAGCTAATTGCTTATTGCAATTAGACAAATAGATATCTAGATATTATCGGTAACAAACCTAGGATCTTTGTATAATCGCATGCACGTCGCGGTATTTTTACATGTACGCGATTTTCCCTTCCGCTCGTCTGACCATACGTTGACTAGACTACTCGCATTCAAGGGGCGAGTCGCGTTTAATTATTGACGATACGTCATTAGACAGATATTGTGACAAATAATGAACGGAAACGACTGAAATTATACATTAGAATGATATTATATGTATCTCCTATCAAAAATCTACGAGGAGATCGTAAAATCGGTAAGAACATCTCTTATTAGTAATTACTAATATTTATTATTCGATTCACCACGATAGCTAATTCTAATCGCCATTCCGGGAAAGCACACGTCGCTGCTGGTATGCCAGCATTTTCCGGATATGAGAAAGAAGGTTATTAAACCTGCGGGCCAGGACGCGTAAAATATCCCGAGTCTCTGCAGACTTCCTAAGGGGTGGATGAGAACGGGGAAGAGCGAATTTTCCGAGGGCAGTGCCGTAGCGAGCTCGGGGGGAGAGTAGCAGCAGGGCCCCGCCGAGCGAGATCGATGCGTCGCTCGTCTCATCACTTATTTACGCCTTCATTACTGTAAACAATGCATCTCCCTTTACGTCCGGTCTCTCCTGCCGTTCGTTCTCTCCTGCCTCTTGTCCGTCCCGTCTATCTCGCCCCGTCGTTCATCTCGCAGTCATATACCGCGAGAGCCATTCCATCGCAAGCGCAAAGCACCTCGTTTCTCTGAAAGCAGCGCCGTCTCCCAGATGTATTTTAAAACGACTCGGCGCCGTATCTACTCCTCTCTCCGTCTGGTGTGTCTGCGAGTTCCCCTCTTCTCACCGGGTTTAAATATCCCCGTTTCCTCTCTCTCTCTCTCTCTCTCGTTGTTCTAATAAATATTGAAGCCGAACGAAATTCCGTGGAATGGCTTTCGCGTTGGTTTATTATGCGCAATGTGCGATTAATTATATTTGATTACTGCGATGCACATAAAGTATGAATATTTATTGCCTAGAGTATTCTCGATAAAGAATTAATGTTTGAATGATAAGCAAGATATAAGATAATTTATGAAACATCGAAACATCTCATTTAACATTGAATACTAAAAAATTCTTATTTTTCCATTTATTTCAAAATCGAAACATTTTAAATTTTTTTTTTAAATTTGCGAAAGAAGAAAACTGCATAGCTAAAACATTAATTTTTTTTAAACCTATTAAATAATATACAGTTATAATCTTTTAATTTTGAGAGACTCGTATAAATATATCTAAAATCGAGTAACCAAGTTGATCAATTAAAAGCCGAAGGCGATCAGCGCTCAGTTGGTTCTCGTGAGATCAACACGTTAATAAAGCAAAAACGAGCAAGCAAAGTGCAAAATGTCAGCTATCGGCTCGTATCGCGGATAACGTTTTCAATTAAAATGCCGACATCTCCGCATTGCAGCTGTTGGTCGTCGGAGTTGTACAGGAAAAGCGTTATAAAGAAAAAGCATTTGTTCTTTTCTTTACTCTGGTGATTTTCCACTGCACGAATTCTATTTCTGTATATATATTATAAATAATGCAATAAAAACTTGCAGTATCGCGTCAACTTAGTAATCGTAGGATATTATGAGTCTTGTAAATTTATGAGAGAGAGAAAAAAAAAACGAGGTCTATGACGCAAATAATGGTACATAATGGCTATACGATAATTAAAATCGTATGTTAGGTTTAGTCGATGCAGTTTTCATTTTGCTAATGGTAGTAATATTGCCACATCGACATAACGCTCGATAAGTTAGCGATCGTCTCCGGGGATTGCATACTTTATATACGAAGACGAGGAGTCTTCGTTATAAGATCTTGGAACTACTCATTATTTATATCACGTTTATTCCAAAATCTGTGTAATATCAATGTGTCGATATATTGTTTAACTATATAACATTGTTCAACGTAGTTTGATATTACACAGTTTAAATCCTCGATCATTTTCGTATCACGAAGAAATCGATATGTACATATCGATTTATCTTGATCTCTTCTTATCGAATATGCATGTTTCTCAAACATCTTCGTGGAACTTCGCCGTTTATTTACGCAAAGCTTTACCGCGATATAAATCGATTTCTTCTGTTCAAGCAAATCTTATAATTCGAATCTCCATCAGTGGATTACGAAATCTCAATCGGCCGCGGTATGTAATAAACTATATGTAATGAACCACGTGGGAAATCATGCGAGATATATTCATCTTTTAAATATAATTAACCCTCTTAAAAGCGATGGGATTCTATGTTGGATGCGTAGTACATTTTCCCATAGTTTATTAATTTAACCAGATTTATTTTTTTTAGCGATTTATCCCGCTTTTCTTGCCTCTCCTTATTTTTTATCACGTATACTATACTCTCATAATTTGATTATATGTAATTTTATCGTGTACCATCGTACTGAAGATGTATATAATTATCATGAATTACTAATTTGGAGTCTATCTCGGAGTATAAACAGCAGAAATATTTATCGTATGAAAAATTAAAATTTGCAGTTTATTTAATGGCATATATGAAGTTTTCCAAAAGAGAGGTGCGGAAAGTTCTGCTGACATTATGCAAACAGATATGATCGAAACTTTTTGAGAATTTGCGCGAACTGCAGATTGCGTTCTTAGGAAAGTTGGGGAAACTTTTGCGGAGACAAAACGAACCTTCGATTTCGTCTCCGAGTTATTTTTACAACGTTGCGTCATGGACGCGTTACGTAATTTATGTCATGCAGAGTAGTTTTATTTCTAAAAAAGTTTAATACTTATTTTACAATCCTGAATCCTTATTGGATCCATGAATATTTCACATGAAGGATACGAAATCGTCCGTAAAGACATTTGTCGCGGCTAATATTGTCTTGGCTCGGGATGTGTTCGTGTGTGAAAGTATTTCTTGGCTGCATAATTATGCATTGAACTTGAAAGTATTATTATCAATGCGTGCCGTGTAATATGGCGGACGTACGCGTGTAATTTCAGAAACGTATCGTACAAACGAGCTTTTCTTGGCGAAGATTCAAACATGCCGTTAGCGCAGATTTCATTTATACCGTTTCTTAAATATGCGCGATGTAAATTCGGCCGGAATTCGCGCGGATTGCCGAAACATCGATTCGATGATATCAAACCGCGTTAGCGGAAACGATTCTGCAAATATTATATAATTATACGATATTCGCTTGCCGTATAAAAGCGCATGCGTTATCCTCGCATTTCTTGTCGTGCGAACGCGTCTGCTTTTTCGATTTGACAGACTCATCGTATCAAAAGCGAGGTTTTAATCGCGATTTTAATTCACTCTGAAAAGACTCGTGTCTCATCGTTGATGAAATAAAAATTAAGATTCTGCGAGATTGCGTTATTCCACGACAAAAGCAGCGCACACGGTTGATTTTAATAAACCGCAGAAATAGACGGACACAAACCCTCTGCGTTTGTCGGTGACGTTTTTCTCGGAGACATTTACGTCGGCGTGCAATGAACTCGATATCTTTTCATCGCCGTTCATGTACCGCTTCATCCCGAAATACACGCACGGGGCGTATTTTCAGGCGTTTAATTAAGAGTTCTTACGACCTACTTGCTCGAAATATTTCGCTGTTGACGGCGAACGCGCATGCCGACGATGACGCTCGGTATATCTCGTTCTTATTGCTCCATGATTTTGGTAGGCGACGATGATTCTGTAGTTAGCACACTTTGTTATAGACTTTAATAATGTAACGCAATTAAATTTGTTACAAAAAAATATAAAAATATTTTCTATTTCTTCGTGTATTATATTAATATTTAATTATAAATATATTGTTACTAACATAAATGTAATATATCAGACGAAAAATATATTCAAATCAATCACAAAGATGCTGGCTGCTTTTGGCGATCCGACAGTTCGCAAACACGGTTACATTTCAATCATTGTAGTTGTGTTTGAAGAGGCTCGAAAGCCTCGTAGTATATCCCGAAGATAACCGGCCATTAACAGCCGAAAGCCACCCTAACGCGGGCGCATGGCTCGCCGGTACGATTGTTTCATATAAACCACCCCGAGAAGTTGGCACTCGGGACACGTAGTATAATTCTTTACCCTCTCTCTCTCTCTCTCTCTTTCTTTTTCCCTCTCTCTCTCGTCCTCTCTCTCTCTCGCCGTCCCTTGGCCTTTGTCGTCTTTTCAGAGGATGCACGATTCCCCGGGTTCCAATAGCCGCCGTCGTAAGCAACGCCGACGCCGGCAACATCGTCCTTCGTAAGCATTCTCGACCTTATCCTAGCGCGTTGTTGCCACCCTCCCTGTAACCCCGAGCACGCCCGGGCAAGCAAACATTTATCCACGATTTGAAATTAATGTTTCGACCCACCGCGTCCCAAACGACCGTCTCCGTATCGCCCCTCGATGTGTGCCGAGATGGCGAAAGCGAGAGTTCGGAAGTTATTAGCTCGTCCAAGTTATTACCCGCGTCTCTAAAAGTAAGCATATTTCACCTCCTATCTTTTCACGCAAGGATCATTAAAGTTTTTTTTTTTTTTTTACTTTGTTTTACGATTTTTTATCGTGTTTATAGTCCTTGATAATATAAAATTCAAGTAAGAAAACCATATTAAAATGAAAAGCAAAAAATAGGAGAGAAGTATCAAAGTTTTTGGCATCATCTTGCAACGAGTCCATCATGATGCGCTCGTCCTTCGAGCAAACTAGCGAAAATTAGTTATGAAGTGAGGAGACGAAGGATCAAAGTTAGCGAGGCGCGGAAGGAGAGGCCATCGAGAAACCTCGATATCTCGCTAATGCAACGTGACGCGAAACGAGCGATACTTCGTGCTTCGCGTAAAGAGTGGAAAAAGACGAGCGTGATAAGACATCCCGCTTTATGTATCGCCGCAGATCAGAAATCGCTATAAAAGGCGCGCACCGGGTGATTGTGGTTGTGCCAGCGCGCATAATTCCCGAATATCGCGTCGGTTTAACGTATCCCCGGTCGATGCTCTCTGCGCCCTCGTCGGCAAAGTGATGTCTCTAATCTGGGTCAAAGGTGATTTGCCGCGCGCGCAGCCCTCCTTCGCTGATTGTACGTCGGTTCATGTAACGATAGTCAAAGTATGTATAGCGCGACCGCGGCCAAAGTATCCGATTCCCATTACTCGGCTACTTTACCGGCGAGGTGTAACGGATCGTGTATCAGGTGCGACGCGATGACCTGGAAGTCGAGGAAGCGAGGCGCGTCTTGACTGCGCTGAGTGGCAAATTAGAAAATCTCGAGAGACCCGGTGGTTGAAGAAAAAAACATCAGACTTGAAGCTCGTAAAAATATGATTTTGTCACATTTTCACGCAGACATGTAATTAATAAATTTTAGGAGAGATCATTTTTTGGCCTAAATGATCGATATATACTTTTTGATTTCAGTCAAAATTTTTTTATTGAAATTGTGTATACAACGTAATTACGACGATATAAGTTTTAATTGAAATAGAAAATAGATGGCTGCGTGCATCATCTCGCAACACATTGTTTTAGTTACCTAAATTAATCTTAGGTCTTAGATAAATGAAATTCTAAACAGATTTTAATATCGAATTATGAACATGGTAAATATTCAAATTTAGATAAAATATGATTAGAGAATAAAATTATATATGGCTTCAAAAATATTATATTCTATACCATGCCAATTAATAATCGTTATAGAATCGCGATAGAATGGGATCGACATTTTGCTCGAGTAGGGATCAAGAAGTTACAAAAGATCGCCATTAAACGGCATCGTGAATAATACATTGATCGAAGCTATTTTTGAAGCATCATTTACCTACCGAATGACTTTTGGGAAAAGAACCCTCCGCAATCCGGATTTCTGTTCGCGGAAGCGAGAGGCGGGGGCGAAGAGACGACGGGAAAGTAGACGGGTCGAAAGAGCGAGGCGGAAAAGTAGGCACTCGGAAGGTGCGATCTTGGCCAAAGGTATTGACTTTCCCGAGGGTTCGCCCTCGTTCTCTCTCTTTCTCTCTCTCTCTCTCTCTATCTCCCTCTCTCTCTCCTGTTGGTAGCGCGCGATGATGAGATCTCTTGGGGCGAGGACTCTGCCTACACCGTTACTTGCCCCCGCTCGCAATCCTCGGTCGCCTTGCTACCCCTGCCGCGGGGGCGGCGCGTAGGTGCGAACGGGGTGGTTGAGCGGCATTCCAGGATGTGTGGCGGCGGGAGAGATACTCCCCCGTGTGTAGGTGGACGCTGTGTAGACGTAGACACTGAAACGGGTAGTGGTTTCGTGCCGAGCCCCAGATACCACCATGCGGAACCCCGCCACTCTGCCTGACACAAATCTCCGCAGGAAAAAAACGCTCGTTCTGTCGGGCGGTATATCCTCTCTCTCTTTCTTCCCCTCTCTCTCTCTCTCTCTTTCTCTCTCTTTCTATCTCTTTCTATCTGTCACTCGTTCCCTTCCTCTCGGATCTGCTCGCGTCTTGGAGGGTTGACGCTTCATTCTTGTTCGCCCTCCATGTAAAATTGAGATTTTTGCGTCTCGTCAGCGGATCGATTATTCGAATTTATAGCGTAATAATATACATGTATAAACTTTAATCTACTGAATAGAATAAATGTTGAATTTAAGATTTAATTATTAATAAAATTTAAGGTATAGAAATATAATCTCTCTCTCAAATATTTATTAAATATTTGTTTTTAGAAAAATAAGATTGATTGCTTGTGTTCGCCGTTCTCTGAATAGTTAGAAAAGATGGATGTTGGTATATGACAATTTTTTAAGATTTCAATTTTCTTATTTCGAAATAGCGATATCGGCGGTTGATTCCGTTCATAGAAATACCGTGCAATTCACGCTTTATCGTACACCGAGCTTATTTCATCGACGTGCTTTATACCGACAACGTGAGCTTTGGGTGCAACGATTTTCGTCGTGCAATGCACCCACGTATAGACGCGCGATACGCAGGAACAGTCTTGACGCAGTCGGCGGAAGAGTCCTTCAAGACGAGTGGTTTCGCGATGACGACGACGGCGTCGTCGACGCCGACAGTGGCGAGTGCCGCATACTCTGCTATTAGCGACGGCTGCACCGACGGTTAATGGAGGCGGCGTAGAAAACGGCATCGTGGAAGAGAACAAGAGAAAGAGAGAGAGAGAGAGACGATGGACTTGTAAGCGATGATGGCGTGTAGGGCGCAGCGCGGTGCAAAGTAACGGCGTGATCAATGCCGCAACGCTAATTAATTAACATTCCCTCGCGGAGCTCTCTGGCAGACACACATATACACACGAGAAGCCTCTCCTCCCTCTAGCGTTATTACTCTTCATCCCCTCACCGACTTTCGCTGTCTCTCTCTTCCCTCCTCCGCCTCACTCGCACGTCTCTCCTCTCTTCCTCTCTCTCTGTCTCTCGCTTTCTCTCTCTCTCTCTCTCTCTCTCTCTCTCTCTTGTGACTTTAACGTCGACGATCGTTACCGTACCGCGATAACGACGGCGGCGATGGCGACGACTAGTACCCGGCAGAAATATTCCTGAGAGGATTATTTCTCGCCGGCTAGCGAATAGTCGAAAGTTTCTCTCGAAGCGACAGAGCCGCGCGGCTGCAGCGGCTGCTGCGACAAGAGACGATTGAAAAGTCGGAGATCTCGAGATATTCAGTCTCATCTGATGCAATCGTTGTGCAAAGTGTAGCATCGTTGAGATTTTTCTCCGCCGCGACTAAACAATTGCTCGACAACCGATGAGGTACTGCAAAATTTTCTTCTCTTTCTTTTAAGTAAAACGTTATTCGCGATGTTTTCTCCCCCCCCCCCCCCCGTATATCCCAAAAAATTTACAGAATATTGAATGTTTTCTTCTGGTCGTAAGAATCGATATATACGAACTTCTTTTAAGATAAAGGACTTATACGCTTTTCCGCAACGGTTGACTATTTTACGAGACAATTTCCTTTCACGTGAGGTGATAGGAACCGAGAACTCTTGACGGTCCTCTTTCCTCTCTCTTTCTCTCGGTCTTGGCCTTTTTAACCCCCTAGAGAATTAAATCGCGCCTCATCCTCTGCCCGGTCGATACCCGGCTACGGATATAGGAACGTTGACCAGGAGAAGCAGACGAAACTTCGCAAGGACACGCTTCTCCACATGCCTGTGGCATGCGCGCGCACATACACACACATACATATATATACGCGTGCACACAAACGTGCGCGAAGTAGGACACCCTGTAAGCAAGGGTGCAGCATCCTGCCTTATCGCGCGTAAAAAGACAGCTTTACTTTTATGATAAACGCTGTATTATATCATGCTAGAGCTGTGTAGTAGAAACTATAATTTTAATTCTACAAAATAATTCTTTAAAATTTTCTATAAATACTGAAAATCACATTTATAGTTTTAATCGTTTAAATGATTACAATCGTCGTAACTCACGTAACTCGTGAAATTGTAACGATACGTGAAAACTGCAATGCTATGGGAAGACGGTGCAATGCTCTCTCTCCCCCAGAAGAAGTTTCAAAGAATCGATCGATACGCGTTCCATCGTGCATTGTTCCGCGAAACGCGGTTCAAAGCAGTCCAGCGACGCAGGGTGGTTTTACTAATTGGTGCCGAGCATCGATTACCGCTTCCGCCTCTCTTTCTATCCCCCCCCCTCGGATTTTACCATCGTCGGTATCCGCGATACGGTACGCTTCTCGTGCAAATAATGCGGAAATTATCTTTCATCATATAAATCTCGTTGAATTTTCTTCTCATTTGTCTGTATGTGTACATTTATTTACAATTTCCAAGATAATTAAGGATTGTTTGATTTTCATCGATGAGATCTTGCGCGTCGATTTAATGCAGTGCACGCATAACTCGCGCATCTATACGATCGATTTCATTATTTCGCCATTAAGGGTCGGGTCGAGAGTTGAAAACTAGGGCAAGTTTACTCAGGCATCGTAAGATATCCGTGAGTGTGGCACACAACCATGACGAGGCATGGGAAAAGCAAGCGGGGGTGGAAGCGAGAGAGGGCGAACGGGTCGATGCTTCCGTATTTATAATCACCACCTCCGCTGGTGTGTGTAAGTGGGGATGCGATGTTATACGAGCTTCCCGAAAACGTTGCGGAGCGCACTGATTGGTGATTAGACGGGTGTATCGATTGGTGATTAAGAAACAACGCGTCGACATCGGTTTCGCGAAGATTTGCGTTCGTAAAACAGGGGAAAGGAGGGAGGCAACACGAACGAGCGGGGAGAATCGAGGGGAATATCAGACGGGATAAACAAAGGCTAACCGCGAGCAATAATTAATACGTGCCTTCCTCCCAGCGCGCGAGAGTGGGGGACGGGCAAGGTCTTCTCTTGGAAGCTTGGAGGTTTTGATTAATGAGGAGTTTACCGGCACCTTCGCTATTGTGCGGGCTAATTACACCCCGCCTGCATGACCAACCCGTTCGCTGTGGTGAAAGCATCTTTCAATTCGCGAGAAAGCGAGACCCTTCTGTGTAAATCGAGTCCCGTTATTGCGCGATAACTTCTTGTGGCGTACAATCGAAGATCGAACGGTTGTTCTCTCGCTGATTAAGAAGCCGAGATTGCGTAGGAAATTGTATAAACTCGGGAAAGTCAGGAATCAGCTGGAAAAGTCAGGGAAAGTGTGCGAGAAATCTCTGGAATTTGCCGTAACGTTGTTACAAACGGTTCTATTATTTGTTTTGTCTATAAAAAAAAGTATAATAATAAAAATGAACAAAGTTAATTAATTTTCTTTCGTGGATACACTTATTAAATTGAAGAAACAGCGTGATTCTCATTCTAGAATGTCGATATGTTCGTTTCGCTATCGGATATTAATTAACGTCAACGAAAATGTAACATTTCCGGAACGCTAGAAAATCGAATTCTTATCGTATATTTAAAAAATTGAAAAAAAGAACAAGACCAAACACATACACACACACACACATAGAGATGAGATAGACAGCATGACATAAACAATGAAAAACATTGTATTTGCTTGATTTTTCATTTCTCTTCTTAGCATAGAGAATAATCTTTATGTGCATTACATTGAAACTTTACGATCGATTCGAGGTAATATATCGTATATTTAAAAAATTGAAAAAAAGAACAAGACCAAACACATACACACACACACATAGAGATGAGATAGACAGCATGACGTAAACAATGAAAAACATTGTATTTGCTTGATTTTTCATTTCTCTTCTTAGCATAGAGAATAATCTTTATGTGCATTACATTGAAACTTTACGATCGATTCGAGGTAATATCATAAAGTTAATATACCGGTAAGAACTCGGTATCCATCACACGTGTATGGTCTTATTTATAGCAATCGATATGGCACACCGTTAGTGCACACGAATAATAACACGTTGCGTTTTATAAAGGCACGGAAGCGAGAAGGCTTCATTACGTTACTTAATTACAACCGCCAGCGATCTTTACCGTCTTACATCCTCGTTGTTTTCTTTTTATCGATAAATCTTACGAACATTATTTTACATCGAACGGCGATATCTCGGAATTGAACGGTGGCTTCCGCGTATCGAGGATTATTTTTTGGTCGTGAGTCTTTGAGGGAATCGATTATAATGCATACATGAATTTGAATAGGTTGCATAGGCGATAAAAATGCATGTTTTCTTTAATTTTATTATTCGTATTTATTTTTATTATTTAAATAGCGTCCGTCTTTTTTTATCTTACTTGATTTTATTGAATTTTATATAAAATATCAAATGTGTGTGTGTCTTTTATATTTAACCGAAGGGAAATTAGTTTTTTCTCCAAGAGCTTTACGTCTTTCTCAAGAAACTCATTCGTTTAAGTTCGAAATAATCATAAATACAAAGAATCTTAATCCGAGAATTTTTTTTTACACCACCACGAGTAACCAGTCTTTAATCTCTCGTCGGGGTCTCTCTAATTGCTACGTGAAAGGGTCATTCGCCTCCGAGGTTCATCGGGAACGCATCGGCCGTTCCCTTTGCGTCACCTTGTATGCCGCTTGACTGCAATTTGCAGTCAAGCGCCCGCGGCCTCTCGCCTCTCCTTCCTATCTCCCCTCCCTCGTCCCCGGTGCCTGCCGCGTATCACGGTGTCGTGCCTATCACGGATACGTATATGTCCTCGTATCAGACACGTATGGGGACCAGACAGAATATACAGAGCGCTAAATGCCGCCTATCGGAAATCGATATCGGAGAACCAGCAGCAGCTACTCTTCACGTCTCTCTCTCTCTCTCTCTCTCTCTCTCTCTCTCTCTCTCTCTCTCTCTCTCTCTTTCTCTCTCGCTCGCGTTCAAAAATTTCCTCTTTCTCTCGCTCTATTGCATTGGTCCAAAACCTTCTCCTCTTCCCCCTCGCATCCTTTAACTTATTTTTTGTTAGTCGTATTTTTATCGCATCTCTTTATCCGCCGTATCTCAGTTTGACAGTTTCTCCTTCTGATCCATCCTCGCGAAAAATTGTTCAAAGGGCGCAGCCTTCTTTCCGAACCACCGTTAAATTCTTCTCGACCTTTTGCTTCACCATCCTCCTCTCACTCTGCGCTATCAGCTAGCGCGGTTCAAGAGTATCCTCACAACGACCATATCGATCGGTCCTTCGATAACGATGAACGTTATCGCTAGGATAGCCGGGAGTAAGCCAGTCGGGAATTACATCTTTAGAATATTATAATTGACGATATCGCGATGGGGGAAACCCGTTTTCCACTACGACAATTTTCGTCGGTTTACATTACGGGATGAACAGCATCGGACGTCGTAGCGGAAATTTTTTAGAACCATCTTCAAAATTATGATATTGTATTTAGATAAAGAACTGGATCGATCGAGAGATAATTGCGGCAGTAGAAAAATGCTCGAGACATAAATATAATCTCAGATAATAAAATTAATAGTTTTTGTAAAATTATATTAAAAATTATATTATTTCTTTAACAATTATATAAAATTGACAGATAATTTATCATTGGAAAATATTATAATGACATCGTCTGTAAGTTCGATCTTTTTTTTCGGTGGACAAATCAATCATCCATAGATTCCATTTTCTCTGTAACCATTAGCTCTTGTTCTCTGATTTTTCCACTAATATCCGAGTCGCGCTTTTGTCTGGAAGAGGCGTCGACATCTTTTCCCTTCGTATCCATTCCGGTTACGTACACACGGGACTCGATTTGATCGGCTAATATCATTTCGAAGCTTACCGATTAAACTACGCTTGACGACGGGAAATCTGCGATTCGTCTGGGATTCAAGTGGCTCGTGCGTTATTGCCGCTTCAATTATCGACTTCAGAGTTTACATTTCTATCTATTAGAGCTACTTTGTGCCTCATCCGCGATTAACGAAGAGGAAAAGATCGCCGCGCTGATCCAATCCCGATGTGATTGCAATCAATTCGTAACGATTGACAGTTCCGTACTCCAAAAAAGAAAGATATCCCACACGTGTCATAAATACTCGAAAGATCTAAATCATATCTAATGCATGATTCAACGAGTATCGAGCACGATCTCAGTGATTTTAGATCGGTCTCGTAGTGTCTCGAGATGGTAGTTGTCATTCAATAAACGTATACGCACGCACGTAGAGGCGAGCTAATGAAAATTAATCCCTTCCGTCGTCGTCGTTGTTGCCGCGCAACAAGCGCGATCGCAATTCCGACAATTCCGCCCTTCGGTCTCGCGAGGCCGACGGCATGCTGACGGCATGCTGCACAAACCCGAATGCCACGAGGTTAGACGGTGGTGTCGGGCACCGATCGATCTCTGGACCTGTGCGCGCGGAAGTTCGTGGACCGCGCGCCGCGGAATCGCCGTCGATCAGCGCCGCGTCCTGGTTCACCGGTTTGTCAACGCTGCCACTTCATCGTCGGCTTACAATACAAGTTTCTTGAGTCAGCGGGTCTATTGTGTAGCACAGAGTGGAGTAAAGCAAGAATTTATTATGCGTTCTTTATATTTTATTATGTAACTAACGTAATTTCTTATTTTCTCGGAGCGGGTGAAATTATCTGAAAATTCTTGATATAAAAATATTTTTTTCCGACGACATGATATAACTGATGAAGAAAAGTTAGATACATAATTTTCTTGACCTGCAAAAAAGGAGATAGACTTTTTTATTTTTGAAAATATCAAAGGATATCATTTTAGAGTAATTTCGTAAGGCACAGAGAAATGTGTATATACTACATAATAGAGGCGTGTGCACGCGGAGGGGCACTGGCGTGCACCACGGTAATATCGATCAGGAGAAGTCCCGTACGCCGACACACACACACACACACACACACACACACACACACACACACACACACACACACACACACACACACACCCTCATACACATATATACCCAGGCTCCTCAACACAAGAATATCAACGCCTGTCGACCCCCGCCTGCGTGTTGTTGGCTGCACGCCCCGCTTAAACCGTATTCAAGCGTTTCCCTTTCACGACGTAACCCGACCTCTCCGCTTCGCTACTTTCTTGTCCACCCTTCCTACGAGTCATTAAGCGAGTGCGTTAACGTTGCACGTGGCTGCGACTCGTCGTTGCCACGTCCGAAAGTCTCAAGGCCCATTCGTTTCGTATCGACCAGCCATTCAAGGCTAGCTAATCCTGCCGAAATAATCTGTCTTTGTATATAATAGATTTTCTCATTATCTTGTGATAGATATTTTGTTATAGCATTGTGCTATAAATGAATTGTACTCGTAATGGACTTTATATATAATTGCATAAAATATATAATATTAAAATTAAAAAAAAATTCTTTCTCTTTTTCTTGTAATGTTAAATTTTTTCTATAATGTAATGCTGTAACGTTTTTTACGAGTTGTAATTGTCATAATTTTGACGTAACAAAAATTCAGAAGAGATTTTGTTACGCGTTATCAACATTATGGCGAATCAAACTCGCGATCTGTTTGATTACCTTCCGTTAATGTAAAGCGATTAATTGACTGTCGATGAGAATTCCGAGTCGTTTACGAATGTATTCGCGTTCTGCGCGATTCGAGCCATAACTGTGATTTTCTCCTCATTTTTTTTTTTTCTAGCATTTTTTCTAGCAAAAGCAGATTTTCTTTCTCTTTCACTATTTTATGTATAATTTCCTGCATTTTCCGGTTCTTGTCAGCATCTGTTCGTGATCCTTGGAATTCTCTTTTAATAGAATTATATATACATCCCTCTTTAAGAGGTTGGCACTTTAATGAATTATTTATCGCGCTTATTTAATTACTTTTTGTCACAAGTTTAAATTTACGTTTGCTCTGAATTGGTGAATTTTATAGTTATATTAATTGCTGATTACCATTCATTAGCAAATCTCTTGCCTGCTTTATTTCTATAGATGTTACATACGACGAGGAAGCTGTGTTTTAAAGGCTTGTTAATAAACTTGACTCTATTCTTTCGTTTTCCTTCTCGCTATTTCCCCCTCGGTCGAATCGCGCGATGCGCACACGTGTGCGTGACAATTAGCTACTTATTGTATCGTCTACCCCTCCGGAACGCGTGTATTTCTGTCGCCTGCGTGCGCTCCATGAATCTGCATATTTCTTGCAGCGCGTAAGCAGGTAACGCATTCTTTCCTTTGTCGATACGTAGAACACCGTCGAATCACGATTTAGTGTAGATATCTATCGGAAGAAATCAGAATTGTGCGAAACCGAATTTTTTCTCTTGATAACAAAGGCCGTACAAATAAAAGCTATGTTGCGTTAAGGGGATGAAATATTTTTGTAAATATTATTCGACGTAAATCTATCGTGTTTTTTTTTCGCTGGTCGAATAACAGCTTTGATTGCTGTTAAAGTTGCAACAATAAATGGTATCGTCTGTACATATTTGTATCCTGGTTTCATATATATATATATAAAATTGAAATTACAATTTGTTCCCCGATGAGCGACGCCTATGGCACTATTTTCTTGGCAGTACCTAGTATTGAGCAATCCGATGGCTCGAAAGTAGAAGAAAGGAAGGAAGGAAGGAAGGAAGGCTGTTACTGGGGCGAAAGGGCCGAAGGGAGGGAGAGAGGGATAGAAAAGGGAAACGGCTAACAGAAGCTTCGGAAGGACGAAGGAGACAGATGGTACCCAAGAAGCGACGGTGGAGAAAAGAAACATTAGAATTATAGCAGAGACGTAGGTGGTGGTCGCGTGCGGCCTTCAAATTCTTCACGGAACTCCGTCTTCCAACCCTCCCCGTTTTATACGGGCCTGTCACCGTCACAGTCACGTGACCACCACACCCTCACCGTACACCGACGAGATATCTAGAGGGTATCCGGTTTTTAGAGTCCAGATGGATAGAATACCCACGAAGCGCTCATTATCGATCCGAGCTTCGTTTCAGAATTAACTCGGCGATATTGTTAGGGCAGTCACTCACCTTCGCGCGCGTATTTCGTTTTACATTTTACGAGCATCAAGATAAGAAGCAAGTAATAGAGAATATCATTTATATAATATATTTATTCTACGTGCTTATCATTTTTAAGTATATTATGATATTCATATATAAATACGTTATTTATATATTTTAATAGCGATATTTTATCGACATATTCTTGAATCTTAGATTATTAATTGCAATCTTGATAATAATTTGATAAATCGTGAGGATCGACGATAAATTTCCTAAAGTAATTTCGAACACTAAGACCGTATATCTTAACATGATATAACATAGTAAAGTGTATTGAAATTCGCTCGCGGCGTGTTGCTTTCGCCGACGAGCACGTAACTGTCAAAGTCGGCATATTTTCAAACAGGAGACTGTATCATGTCTGACGATTGTGGCGGCTGCACTACTGATTTTTCCCGTGACCGACTTCTCCGCTATAAAGGTCTTCGTACCCGTAGATCCGAAGGGCGAATCGGTCGAACTACTCGTGAACTTGAACTGAACCGTAGAAAATGGGTCTGTGAAAGATCGAGGGGAAGAGAAGCAGAGGGTAGAGATTGCGGCAAAGATTGAGAATCCTCAAAAAAAAAACTTTGTGGACTTTATATAGAGTAATCTCAATGTTATAAACGGCTAAATAAATGCAAATGATACTGAAAATTTTATCAACATAATTATTATTTTTCAACGATTCTCAAGTGACAAACTACTTGAGGCCGACTGAAATTTTCACGAACCCGGAATCTTTGCGAACGCGAATCTTTTATGGAAGCAAAAACGTATCTTTGCCGAATAATTTTTTTTTTTTACTTTGCTCTCGGGAAATAGCGAATAAAGTTCGCTCGACATTCGTAGCGCGATAATTTCGCAAGTGCTTACGATCATATCTCTATGATATCGTTGTGAGAATACCTTTAGCGATGCGCGTACAGTCCACCTAATTCCTGTAGACACATCGCGTTACATCGCAAGATGAGATGAGGCGGCTAATTCTCTGTGTTCTCGATAGGCCGAGCGTGAAGCAAAGCGCGCAACCTCGGGTTTGCACGCACCCCCTTTTCTCGCACAGGTCAAGCAGGCCTGTGCATCATAGCGCCAATTGATGCGTAGGGTGACGATATCCGCGCCGCTACCAAGGGTGAGCGACGAGGCCGACGCTCGGGGGTGGCGATGGGCGGCTGAAGATCGGGTCGTCGGACGTGCTCGCTCGCACCGGAAGGTGATGGATACGTCGGCGCCGTCACCGACGGTGATGCTAGTGGTGGTGGTGGTGGTGGTGGTAGTGATGGTGGCGCGGGTGGCGTTTAACACATATCGCATGTGTACGGGGAACACGAGGTCGGGTGGGAAAGAGAGGGGACAGAGGTCACCGGCCGCGGACCGACTCGTGCGACTCGCCCACAGAACTGTTCTCTTTCTCTCTCGCTCTGTCTATCTCTCTCTTTCTTTCTCTTCACTCGTCTTTCTTGCCGCTTCTTCATCCCTTCCTCCCGGCTCTCTTCTTCTATCGCCGGCATACACTTGCACTCCTTTCGCTATGCAATTGCGTACCGTTCTACGAACGGCGAGCGGTGTAATCCGTAGGATAAGACACGTAGGTGTAACGTATAGATATACGTAATATACGACTCGCTCATCTCAGTTTTCATCGCGAGAAATGAGATTTCTCTCCATCCGTGTCGTGAGATGTCCCGATCTCAAGGTCACTCGTCAGGATGCCATTCCCGCGGCGTCGTCGTCGTTGCAGCAATGGGTATTCGCGAACCTCGGTGCGTTGCACCCAGCAAAACCTATCAGTGGTTCTCCAAGCGATTCCAAGACACAATGTTCGAAGCATGCAGTGCTCGTATATTTTTTCGCGTGTCTTCTTTCCCTCTTTTTGATTCTCTTCTGACCAAACCATTACGTATTATTTATATTTAATGAGAACCCAGTTGGATGAAAACACTGTCTCCCAAATTCAACTGCACTAAAAGAGAAACTTCAATAATTATATTGTACTCTCTACGTTATGTTCGAGATAAATTTAGATCGCGTTTACGAAACGCGTTTCTCTGCGAATGCAATTCCAAAATGTGTGTCGCGAGTGAACATCTCGGACACGAGCGCTATGATTAGCGCTTGTGCGATTACAACATCGTGATATTAGTCACAATGCGATTCCTCGGCCATGCGTGTACGTGTGTGTGTGTGTTTACGTCTATAATATAGCACGTTACGTGCTGGTATCGCCGAGTGTATCGACTGTGCCAGTACGATGGCTCTATACAGTATGCTAATAATAATTTAAACGTGCACTTCCATCTACGCATCATTTCGCGGAGATTTTCTTCAATTTTTTATTCTTTTATACTCTTTATTTTTCACTGACAGTATCATACATAAAGTATCTCAAAACCGTCGAATTATCTTTCGTCTCCAAATTTTATCTAGGATGTTATATGCGTGATATTTTTAATACTGATATGAATCAGAAATTTGCTTGACAGTTAAGGGATTTTTTATGTTATATAAAAGATAGATATTAGATTATAGAAATAATTGATTCGCGAGATAAGCGTGTCGTGTCACGATTTTCAATGTCGCATGGTAATAATTGATACAAGATCCTGTAGATAAGAGCTGTATATAATCGCACATTCTACCGGAACTTTAAAACGCAAGAAAATATATGGATATTAATCGAATCGTATAAATGTGTAAACAGGAGTAACAATTAAAAGGTAGAATTATTCAATTATTCATTGAATTTGATATTACAATTTAAGTTGTTATAAATATGTATATATCGTTTAAATTCACTTATTACTGACGCATTTGTGAGAGAAAAAGTAAAGAAAATTAGCACTTATTGGAAACAAATTAAATCGCATGATGACAGCTAATCGCGCCGATTATAACGATTTAATTAAAGGCTTGACATAAAAAAAAAAGTTGTGTACTTGTTAAAAAAATAAAACTTGAATATTATTATATATCGCGCATACTAGATACGCGTGTCTCTGAGTATAATAAGTCGTTTGAATCTAAGGAATAGTTTAATATATGAATTCTTCGATTTATCGGATCGTGCGAATTACTCGTTAACGGTGGTCATGTCATTAAACGAGCTTGATTGCATATCGGCGTTCGGAGAGCTCGGTGTAAGTATCGATTTGTTCAAAATGGGCCACGTCCGTCCATGTTCGTGATTTTATTTTTTTTACGCTTTCATTACTACGAGCTTTGACGTCGAAAGGTCTCGAATCGAAATACACGCTCGAATATAAATACAGAGGGAGAAGGAGCTTTCCCTTACCATGCAAGAACTTTGTCCGATCGAGGCTGAAACTTCCAGACTTTAATCGCGACAGATTTATTTCGGTAGATAACGCTCGCGCGATGGACGACGACGGGATCATGTTTTATTAGCGCTCGAAGTTTCGGTGAATTTTTCGAAGATCTAAAGATCACAGATCTCTCAAGCTTTGAGTATCCGTGTCGGCGTCCCATTAGCATACTCGACGTCCCATTAGCATACTCGTCCTTCCTTATTTCGCGATACGCGTAAATAGGGCGCGAGAGGGATCTGCCATGTATATATTTCTTTCCCTCTCACTTTCAGAGTGAGCCCTTTTAAGCATCGCTGTAATAAGACACGTGATATGCAGATGTCGCGTTCAGGAGCTCTCACGGGGGGACGCCGTCGTGATTTAGGCTAATTATGCGCGACCAAGTAGGTTTCTCCTACCAACCGGCATATCTCTATGCGTCCTACCGGGACACGCGACCTCTCGGCTACCACCATGTAATCCTTATGTATACACGTGTGCGCGCAGAATATCCGTGTATATGTATTCCGTGGTATATGTCCATTTTCCTGGATAAATTTCACCTTACCAATGTGTACCTATCTCAGATTCGCAACGAGCAAGTTTTCGTTGCGTTTCGCTCTGCGTATCTTGCATTTGTATATGTACTTGGACGTGCCTTTTGCATGCTTTGCATATCAACGCACGTCTCCCTATTTAATTATATATATAAACATGTATATAGACTGTTTACAAGAATTTCACAGCCTTGTGAATCGCGTCCGCGAGTTTCTTGAGACCAATTAAAAGAAATTTTAATTCTACACTATATCTCAAAGTCCGTTTTATTTTCCCATGTTGAATATTTTGATAATTAAACTGTAGATTAAAGTTCTGACAAAGAGAACGATGATGACTCCTGAGAGGCACCGTATATATACATTATATATATGTGTACATGACCGCTTATTGCGCGAGATACATGTACGGATACGTATCGGATGCGAATAGACATGATAATAATTGTAATCCCCTTACACATGCAAATGTGTGTGTAATTGTACATAATCTCTACAAATGAGTATGCAACATATGCAGCATATGTACAATATATATATATAATGTATAGCGGAATTATATGCGTAGTGGTTGTACTAGCGTCTATAGACATGATACACATAGGTATACGCTAATCACATACTTATGTACACGCCATATATCTCTACATTTTGGTAGACTGAACGGCCGTCAACAGAGGAGGCGACTCCACACCTGTGCATTTGCATAAGCGTCTGTCAGCATCATTCGTGCTTCGCAAGAGCGAATTCAGATAGCAAGCGCGCGATTTTACGTTATCGCCTCACTCACACTCGAAAGAAGCGAATTCCCTTTTTCTCAGACGGGGCGCGGATTGGGCGCACCCTCGTTCTGTCACAAACTCGATAGTCGAGCAACGACGGAACCTGTAATTCACCGATAAAAACATAGGAGCGACGACCCCGACGACACGCAATTTGGCGGTGTGCTTAGAGTCTCGCGGGGGCTCGGGAGACGGGAATTGTACGCGTCTGTGCTATCGAGATACAAAGTCGCAACTAGATTACGAGGGTTCGACAGCCGGCGGGCAGGGTCGAAGGGTCATTCGCGGGACACGGTTCTGGGCTTATTCTTCGTTCCTCTTTCGTCGCGCGATATCAAATAATAGAAGAACGGTAGCCATCCCGTATCATTACCGGCGATTCGAGCGATGACAATCCAGTCATCGGTTGTTTATATCGGATGCTCTTTTTCCAGAAGCGAAATTTTCCTGCTCTTTCGCGGCAATGTTATCTTATTATATTCCCGGAAAACCGCGTGATCCTTTTCTTCGCTGTGAATTCTCCCGAAAACAAAGTAAAGTATCCATAATCCAGAGTTATTTGTCATTCCCTGAATTTAAATGTAGCCGATTTTAAATTCAAGGAATCTTGCATTTCCAACGGTAAGGTTTGAAAAAAATACACCACGCGTTTCTCTCGGCGAGTAAACACATTAAGGAAGGAAAAATATTGATAGCAAAATGATTACTGGACCAGAATGAGCATGCAATTTATAAGCCTTATAACATTTCCTTCTTTTTACACGCATTCCACGTGTATGCAATTAACGAGTTACCACATCGTAAGAAGATTGCACTTGAGAAAACTTTTCGTGTTTAAATACCAGTTATATTTCGCCAACTGTGTCGCATATGGCACTTGTATATAAGTTGCAATAAGATTTTAAGATATATTTTAAGATATATCTTAAAAGATGCGATGTTTATTAATTTTATTTGTACATCGAATCTACATCTACACTTACGAGAAATGTTTTAATTCTCTACAAATTTTTCTTCCTACACTTTTATCGATAACTCAAGTATTTTTTTTATAGAAAAATAAATAACTTATAATAAATAAAATTAATGAATGACTTTTGTGTGATCAGAAATCTTTATATATTATTTTTTTATTATTGTCGTGCCGACAAAATTATAGCGAGCGTCTTGACGCAAGTATCCCTGCGTCTGAAACGCGTATTATCTCCGAGCGGGAGATTTTTATCACGCGCAGTCTCTCGTCTCCGCAATCTACAAAGAGCTGTGAACTATAAATCTTCAATTTTACTCGCAGGTGTCAGCCGGCCAACATATGCAGCTCACGGGCGATCTGAAGCCGGTCGTGTCCGTCGCGGCGCAGCAGGGCATGTACTTTAATCAACAACAGACGCAGAATCAGGCCGGCCCTTCGGCCAACCAGACCGACACTTATTGTTCGGTCTCGCAGTCGCAGACCATCAACTTCACCCAGCAGAGTCTGAGGCAGAGAGCGGCCGCGGCTGCGGCCGCTGGTGGGGTTCCGCAACCTGGGGCTCCTGGTCCGGGAGCGCGAGGCCATCCGCAGCAGGTATCACCGGCCCAGGTCGATCAGCATCAGCACGCGAAACTTCTTCAGCAGCAGCAGCAACTGATGCGCGCGCAACAGGTAAACACGCATTTTGTTTATTCTTAGCTTGATAAGTTTGTGGGAGGATGTTTCACATACTTTAAACATATATATCTCGATGTGGGTTTTCGAAACGTGTCGTCAGTTTCTCAAATATTCGCCACTGACGTAAATGATCTTCGTTTACGAATTAATGCATAGTGATTAAATATGTAATAAAACTCTTGTCATGTTAATTATATTAATATTCAGTTCTCGTTGAATTGTCACGTATGTTATATATATGTTTTTATGCGATTGTTTCCCTTCTGGATTTTCGCACCCTCATATCGTTCGTACTTATGCGAAACTCGAGACTCGTTCGCTATTCGAGAATCGCGATTAAGAGTCGTTACATCGATAAACGCGAAACTTGTACCGTGACGATCGTCTATGTAAGTAGATAGGTAAGATGCTCGCGATACCTCCGATGGCACATTATCTAAGACATTAAACTCAAGCGAGAGAGAAAGAGAAAAAGAGGAGAGAGGGTTCCGCGACGTTCGTATGCAACAGGTACCGCTACTAGGTCTTTTGCAACTTCTGCGTCCCGCCGCGTCGAAAGAAGCAGACACAAATAGGACAAATAGCGCGGGATGCTTTCTCAGAGACCGGAGAAACACGGCCGGGGAACAATGGACAAAAAGTTTTTGCCGAAGTTTCCGCGCGAGAAGTCCGTTGATGATCGAGAAAGCACGGGGATGTATCGGTGAATTAGCGTCCTCGGCGATTACTCGCGCTTCACGCGAGATTAAGTATCATCGATACATACACTTTTATCTACCCGATAGCTTTCCGCCTTTTAATCAATTTGTTAAATCGCGTAATACACATATACATCTCTCTTATACAACTGCTCGCGTTAAATAGAGGATATATTGAATAAACAGTTTGTAAATCCATGTCGATCTTTGAACAGACTATATCTCCAATTCTTTTCCCTTTCATTCTGGAATTTTCAAGCGAGATTTGACACGATTTTTTTTTTTTTTTTAATTAATTTGATAAAGCGACTTTTGGCTTTTTAATTTTCCACGGTAAAAATCTTTCTTTAATTGTGCTCTTCTCGTAATCATGATACATATCCAGGATCAAGTTTACAGAAATTAATCAAATTTTTAAATTAATTTAAATTAAACTCTTATTGTATTTTTCTTTTTTTCTGTATTCATCGCGACTTGTTTCGTTCCCTTCGATCTCACGGAATCGTCGTCGCGCGATTAAACGTGCATAGTCGGGATGTCAACGCAAAATTGCGTGGCACCGCATACACGAAAGCTACTCTTGGCGAGTCACACGCGATCACACTCGCCTAGATCTCAACGAGTCGCCTATTGGGCAGATGACTCAGTCGCAGCGCGCGACGGGATTATCTTGATAATGTTGAGGTAGCGAAGACGACATCGTGCTCCAGTTACTAATTGTACATTTCGCGCAGTTGGTTAGTCATTCGCTCTTCCAGGGATAGCTTCGAGCGAGAGAGCGTTATATTATTTAGAACGGTCCAAACCAGCTCAATGATCTTATTCGGAAATATTCACGTGAACTCGATTAATGTTAATACGTGCGACACAGTCATTTTGACCGACACACGTTCTCGTACCTGTATCGTACGTAATTGATTAATAATTAACGAAAAATGTCTCGAGAAAGATGATGAATTAAGGAAGCATAATATTTGTCTTAAGAGAGAGAACCACATACAGTTTTCTTACATCTTTATCAATATATTTACGAAATGCTTATCAAATTATATTTATTTTGTCATTATATATATATATATATATATATATATATATATATATATATATATATATATATATATATATATATATATATATATATATATATATATATATATATATATATATATATATATATATATATATATATATATATATATATATATATATATATATATATATATATATATATATATATATATATATATAATGACAAAATAAATATAATTTGATAAGCATTTGGAGAATATCTTTATCGAATTTTGCAATCTCTTTTTCGGATTTTTGCAGAAGTATCTGTATAAGTAGACGCACGCGCGATCTCAATTACCGCTTACTTGACAGGCTCACAATGATATTGGAATTGACAGAATAATCGGTCCGGTATCCATTCCGTTCTATTAGAACAGTTAACGTGCACGGAATAACGAGAGCATCATCGTACAACGGATGTCTATGAGTTCTAAGAATTGTTCGAGCTCGTGATATACAACGATAGAAACTCATTCAACTTTAGAGAAATATATAATATATATATATATATATATATTATAATTAAATACTTTATAAATATCTCTTTCTCACGAAAATAACAAATTCATCTCGAAATCGCTGCTATAAGAGACAGGACCTTTTTTTTTTAATTTCAAGATTTTTTTAGATCTCTTCATTTTTATTCAAATCTGCTTGTTTTATTGTTGAAGCACATTCTCTTCTCTCCGAACGATATTGTTCGTAACTGATGATCTATCGTGAACGTATAGTCAGAGAATGTGTTCGGGGTGCATCGTTGCATTCGGTGCGAATTATCGAGATTAACGAGAAGAGGAATAGTATTTGATGTTGTTGCACAAGTCGATGTTGCATTTTTCGCTTCCTGGTGTTACGCGAGGAAAGTCTAATGGCGAGAGAGAAAGAGAAAGACGTATGACACAATGAAAGAACAGCGATCGCCGCAGGAAGGCGACCGCGATGTAGCCGAGACGAACTCCGCCGTTGCTTTCCTCTCGTCATCGGATACATTTACTCTTTCGCTCTTTCTTTCGTCTTGCCTTCATCCCCTCTTGCTCGTCGCACCAGTCGACGTCTCTTTCCACTCTTGATCGAACAACAACCTGCGATTAGACGAGAAACGCCCTTCTGCTCTCTTACTTAAGAGAATCCCGCGAAAGAACGTATATATATATATGATGTGTATTTTTACTTTTATAGGTGATACAACAGCAGCAACAACAGCACATGGCAGGCGGAATGGGAGCTGTTGTAAGGCCGCCACCGCCCGAATACAAGGCTGCGGCACAAGCACAGATGATGCATGCTAGTATCGGAATGGGTCAGCAAGCGAGGTTCGCGAATGCCGGACCCATGCGTAGAGTTACGCAACAACCTATGCCACCGTCAGGTAAATTTGAAAAAAAAAAATTCAGTCTCATCAATTCATTCAAGGTATTCATTGTTCCTTCATTTATAGTTAAATATCCATATCATAAGTATATAAGAGCTGCCGACCGCGTTCAATTAAATGATCGAAAAGAAATAAATTTTGCGATAATAATATTTGTTACTCGTAATAAATAAATATTTTATGCATTTTAATCTATCCACTTTTATTCGATATTTTGGCACGGATTGCGCATTGAATATTAGCGCGGAAAGAATTCGACCGAGCGTGAACGCGATGCTGACGTCCTGCTGGATTCGCTCCAGACTAGATGGTGAAGAGAAGAAGAGGGAAAGGGGAAGGGAGATGGAGAGGGAGAGAGAGGGAGTCGAAACTATCCTTATATACCCTGGCCTCTACAAGACTCCTATCGATCGGGTCGACGCCGGTTTTCCCGAGATTCTATTCGAGCAAAAATCTGCAAATCTTTATTGTATGCTTTTCTCTCTAATTTAGTTGATGCAGTCTTATTAAATTATTTAGGGACATACAGAAGTCTAAATTATTATCAATAATTATGTTTTGTGGTCACAATATTGGTCACATACAAATGTACGAGTAAATTCAAAATTTGGCTACAGAGAAAAAAAGACGAGAATTTTAACAACCATGACAGCTTCTTACATTATGACGCAATATGTTTTTCACAGGTCCGATGATGAGGCCGCAAATGGCACAACAGCAGCAACAGCAGGCGTTACACGCGGCCGGCGGTAATATGTACATGAGTGGTGGCGGGATGGCCGCTATCGGCGGTATGCATCAGATGCACCAACGGCTAGGCTATCCGAGAACTAACAATCAACGGCCGCCCAACGTTAGCGTCGGCCCTCCGGACGGCCTTGGGAACAGCATCGCGGGTCGTGCCCCTCAGCAAGAATGGGGACGACACGTTCTAATGCAGCAACAGCAGCAGGGCTTTCAAGCGCAGATGCGATCGCAATTCAATCAGCAAGGTCACCAAGGTGAGAAAATGGCCCTTTTAATCGCTGATATTGTTGCATTCGTCAAAAGGAAAGAACGATCGCGATATTAGTTACCAGTCAAATTTCTGCTTTTATTTGGTCATTTAATTTTTAAAATAATATTCTTGCTTTTTTATCGGAAAAATATATTTTATTTATTTTTACTTTATATTTTATTTATTTTTTTAAATAGACGGATTACATACGCGAACGTATAAATGCAAATTATATTCGGAAAATTTCACGAAAAATTGAACTCGTTTTGAATGAGTGAATTTATTATTGTTCGTAAAAGTTATTTACACAAAATTGACATACAGGATTTTATGGAATCGTATGATTTTTCATAGGTGGCTTTGGCATGGGTGGCGCAGGCGGCTCAATGCAAATGACCGCGGCGCAGATGCAGCATCAGCAGCAGTTAATCCGTTCGCAAAACGGTAATATAGCCGGCTCGGGAATGGCTAACAGCACGCAGATGCAACAATTGTTATCGCAACAGCACCAACAACAAACGCTAGCCATGCAGCAGAACAACAACCAAATGTCATTGCAGATGCAGATGTCGCAGACAAGTTCCGTTAATTCGGTAAACGTTACTGGAACTGGTAAGTAGTCCACGAAATAATAAAAAAATTACGTTTAAATTCGAATATTAAAGTTTAACGCATTAGAAAAAATATGTTTATGCGAGAAATGAGTAATATTAGAATATAATTTCTCTTTCAAGAAGTGTGGTTTTTTATTCAACAGTTTTGAGATAAATAATAATAAATGAATTTTGAATATACCTAGGTTCTCCGTTGCATCCACATCAGCAATACGGCGCGGGTAGCCCGGGAGTGCGGAGCCTGCCACCACCGCAGCAACACCCTCAACCGCCACCGCCTACCGCTACTACGGATCCGTCCGTGGCGGCCGCTGACTTTAGCCTCGAATTCCTGGAAAATCTTCCTACGGGAGACACGTCGAATTTCAGCGCTCAAGAATTGCTTAATTCTCTTGATTCTACGGCCGGTTTCAATCTCGATATTCTATAATGAGATCATTACGTCTGCTGTGTGGTCGGTATGTCAGCCGGTATGTCGATTTATTACAATGGGACGCGGTCATACATCAAGGATAAAATATATACTTGGCGTGACAATACCGACAAATTTTACTTTGTCTGTCCGCGTATTGATCTGCCTCCCACCGTACTTGTCCTCACTATGTTACAAAAGTTGATTTTTTGTATGCATATTAAAAGTCAAAGAATTTTATTCATTACATTTTTCTTTGGCATATAAAAATTTAATTCTGAATTAAAAAGGAACAGTCTGAAACGTGTCTAATTCAATCAAACGTACGAGTTTTATGAAATATGATGTATAAATAATAATTATGTAATAGAAAAATTTGCTGACTTCCGACCTCGCGACAAAGGAACGGGCACAAGTTGGTGACGCACGTGAATATCGTTTATTGCAAGTTCGTTTGTATTTGACGACTGAGTGACAGTTACCTATCGGTGCGACAGCGTTCCACAACCGGTCGTAGTGCATTCTTGGTCGCCGTTTTCGCGGTCACCGACTTATTCTTCTAGGCAATCACATTTTAGTAAAATTTAATTTTGTAATAATAACCGCCGAGGGAGGCGAGGAAGTTAATTCAACGGAGATATGGTAGCGTGGGATATCAAGAGATACGTGGAAATCGTTCTATATCTCTCGTTTTCTTATTTAGCAACAATTGCGCGCTTGGAGAAAAACGCGAGAACCCGCGATTCCTACCTTTTCAAGTTCGCCTATGGCTATACCGAGAACGATCGATAAATTTTCTCGAGTGCTCGCGTCGACGACACTTACGGTGACTTCGACGGGCATTCCACAAGACGATTCTCCTCTCCCTTGATCTTTCACGTCGAAATCCGCGCAATTAGATAGAGATATTGATACGATTAGAGTTTACTTGGTTGAACGTATTCGACCGCAAAAATTGGTTACCTTGCGCCAGCTTGTCGATACAATAAAAAATGAGAAAATTTCCTGCTAAATCGCATTGCTAACATTAATGCAATATCTTCAAAAAAAGAAATCTTTATTGTACATAGATAATAAAAACTAAAGAAATTCGAAATGTTATATAAAATCGTACAGCTTAGCCGAGTATATAAAAATAAAAACTTATAATAGATCATTATTATGATGAGGTGATAGAGATTATCAATAACGACGATGGTAATATGGATGGTAATATGGTGATGCAAATGGAACGAAGGAAGATTAGTTGCAGATTTCTTTTCTCTCTTGTAACATTGAACTACATTGACATTATTAATAATTCCGCATACAAATGATTTGAAGCACGAATTTCAATTGATTTGGTACCCGTTTTCGATGCGATAACTATTCGTATTTTCTCAAATGCAATCATTTCTTGGAACTTTGCTCGGAACTAATTGTATGTTGAAACGAGTATATTTACTTTCTATCTCACCATGATTATTTGCAACTTAGATATAATGCGATATTGCACACGTTCGGGATTAAAATTTAATAAATATATTTATCGATTGGCAAATGTGCTCTATATATATGCTGATACATTCATTTTTGTTTTCTTTTACTATGCTTCTTTAAATTTCTCGTTCATGGTGTATTAATTTACATCATATAATCACTATTATTTTATATATCATATAAGTATATATAATATATATATACTACAAGTTTCTTATTTTTATATATTTGATTAAACTATGCGATCTTAAAGTTTCGAATTTCTTTAGTTTTCAATATCTATGTACAATAAAGATTTTCTTTTTAAAAATATTGCATTAATGTTAGCAATACGCTAACAGGAAATTTGTTTATTCTTTTTTATTCATCAAAATCTTATGCTTTATTTCAAATTTTTAAATGATCATGAATAATATCGCAAACAAATCAATTGAAATTCGTGCTGCAAATTGTATGCAGAATTGTTAATAATGTTATAATGTAGTTCAATGCTATAAGAAAGAAAAGGAATCTATGACTAATCTTCTAAATAGCGATACATTCCATAAATAAAAAAAAAAAGGATAGCGATCTGTGGTTCGTCTAATCAAAAGTACCATTTTTAAAGGCAAAAAGCCCAAGATAAAACTACTAATATTGTATTATAAGAGAAGCAGAGATATATTGAATCCCATGCTTAAATGTATGTATGTATGTATATGTACACACACACACACACATGCATACATATATATACATACATATATATCCGCAAAAAACACATCCTCGATTGTTCGCCGAAAGCGTGCACGAAGACTTCCTGCCTTTCTCTCCTTCTTTGCTTGTGCGAAACGTACAAAATGATAAACAAAGATCAATATAATGTTGACGATTTTGGTCAATCTTACTATTTTTAAGATATTGAGAGTTAGTACATCTCTATTCCTCCTCATCCTTTCGTTACCTTTTATTTTTTTGTATTATTTTGCTACGACCTCAATATTTTCCAAGACTATAGCATTGAATTAATTTTGTTTCGGTCGATTATGAATTTTCGTTGGATAACACAATATATAGTATACATACGATTAATAAGACAATTTTTTTTTTTAGAGAAGTTTATATCCAAGTGAAAACATATTTTTGTAGGAACCCAATGCTTTTATTATTAAAAACGATTTGACATGGAATTTATTCTATATACGAAATGTCCGTACTTTTTATATGATGTTTCTTTTATAAATATTTATAAATAATACAAATATATATGCGCTCCAATCATGATTACCATCGAGAAATTAATACGTCGCATTAATTTCCTTTGCCGCGATTATTATTATTATTATTATTATTATTATTACTATTATTATTATATTATTTGGTGCGGGGTTTAACTTTTAGCGAAATATAATCGGAAGTCTTTATGTACACTTTCAGCAAACAATCAAGGATGTACGTTTTGTATGTATCAATAAGTTTTTTATGTATGGATACATATGTATATACATGTATCATATGCAAAAAACACATCGTTGATTGTCCGCCGAAAGTGTACACGAAGACTTTCGATTGGATTTTATTGTCGCGACTCGTCGCTAAAAATTAATGACAAGTCTCGCATCAAGTGGATCAAGATATTATAATAATAATTATTTTAAATTCTCATTTGGGCAGGATATTCTATTGTTTTGTAAAATATTGGGGCCACATCAATATAATTTAAGGAAATAATAGAGAACGAAGGATTGGAAAGGCAAAAATAATACTCTAATTCTAATTATCTTTAAATGGGAAGATCGACGAAAATCACCACCAACATATTAATGTTTGTTTATCATATTGTACTTTTCGCACAAACGAGGAAGGGAGGAAAAGCAGAAAGGCAAAATTGCGCATTGTTATAGGAAAAAGAGCATCAGGGACCAACCAAGAGAGCAAAAATACTTGATGTCGATTGTCACAGTGGATCGTTGTCTCTCTCTTTTCGAGCATAAATTAATAGCAGTGCCTAAAAAATTGATTCATTTGTTATCGAGTTGTTAGAAAATTAACATACGGTATAAGGATACGCTCAAAGTCTGTACGGGAATTCATATGCACGAACAGGATGCATAGACAGGAATCGCTGAGAAATTGTTGAGAAATTTTGATATTAATGCGCCGTATTAATTTCGAGAGTAATCATGATTAGGGAGCGCATATATTCATATTATTTATAAATATCTACAAAAGGAACATATAAAAAATATGAACATTTCATATATCGAATAAATTTCATGTTGAATTGTTATTAATCATAAAAGCGCGCTTTGAGTTCCTACGAAAATATCTCTTTATTTGGACATATACATTTTTAAAGACAAATCGTCTTATTAATCATACTATGTATTGTGTTGTCCAACGAAAATTCATAATCGGTTGAAACAAAATTAATTTAATCCGCGCGTGCGTTTACATAAATATATATAATATATTATTGCATATTATTATTTCTTTTTTTTTCTCATAACTTGAAAATCTTTGAACGAAGACCGGCTGCCTCTCGCGTCTCGATCTGTGTTACGATCCTATACTAGGTCGAGTAGCAGCCTAACGTTGCTGCTCGTGGGTGGGCCTCGCGGCAGGAGGATCAATATCACCGTGAGGGAGAGGAAACGAGCCGACTGAGAATGGGAGCAAGGGGATAGGAACCGCCGCCGCGATGAGGGATAAGGATTACAAGGGCGGCGGCGGCGGCGACGCCAGGGGGAGGAAGAAGGAGGAAAGGGAAATAGCGAAGGGTATGCGAGAATCGCGTATCCTGAAAATGTCAATTCGCCGTTCCGCGGCTCTTCATGAAATTACGATCGTGATAAAGGTTGGTCCGCGTGACGACCTCGTTCGATTTACAGCGCTCGCACCCCGCTGTTATTCTCATCCCCACGGCTCCGAGACGCGCGAAAACGTATCTTGAAACGTGTTTCGTTGTTGTTATCGTCGTCCTGAAACGAATTTCATTAATTTTCACGTTCACGAGGTCGTCACATCTATGCCTCACCTCATTCTGCGTTTAATCGCATTACGCGCTTCGAAAATATCGTTCCGGATTCCCGTTTATAATATTTTAATGATTTCGGCAAAATGCGTCGAAAAATCATTCCCAGCGGATATTTCCGGAAATCATTAGCATCGTCATTTAGGATTGCCTGGTATAGCCGTATTTCTGAGCCGGTCGTATTCGCGGCTCGTCGTTTCGCACGAGGTGCGCTTTCATCGATCCAATGCGCAAGCAGAACAACGATCCACTGGCCGACATCGCACGTTTCCTCGTAACAATTCTCCAACAATGATGATGGCCGAGTCGCTCGTGAAAATATATTGTGAAACGTGATATCAATTAGCGCGTTGACCTTTCGCGATATAACGGTGCGCGAGGCAATATATACGAGGGATGCTCGTAATGTCGTGAAATCTTCATTCTCGATAACGAGTATTTATATGAACGTGGTATAATATATTAAAATTATGCTGTAGTTGCATTCTGAGAACAAACAATTTATAATAACTTTGGACGTTGTAATATTCGTCTTTTTTCTGAACATCGGGAGCAATGTTTTCACACGTTTTTCCACAACCTTTCCTTCCCTCGCGGTCTTCTTTTCTCGCAAAAAAAAAAAAAAAAAAGAAATGTTGAAGAAAGAAACTTGAACGAGAAAAGATTGTACGCTCTAAGACAGTCGGTCTCGAAAAATTTAGATATCAATTAACTACCACACGGGGGATATTTAGTGGGATCAGTATTTCTACGCGAAAAGGTTTTGATATATATATATATATACATTAAAACAAAAAGAAGAAAAAAAATTAAGTAAGTTTATAGGGGGGAGGGGGTGATTATATCGACGAAGAGAGCACGATGATAACATACGATGCATCGATTTCGTTTTCTTTGTCGTTGTAAATATTGTAGACGCAAAATAAGAAAGAAAAGAGAGTAGATAGACACGTATGTAATATGAGAGAGAACGACGCGAATGGATCGAGCGGGCGGTTTTCCTGACGACGTCATTGCGATGATCGACGATCGCGCAGACGACTCCCTTCGGACGCGTTCGAGGCGAATATGACAGAGACGTTTCTCTCCGCGAAATCTTCCTGGTTCAGCGAATCGCTCTCGAAGCGTCGAGACGGATCGCGTAACACCATGCGAAACGATGCACCGGCCTGAGAATTGAGACGTCTTTCGACTCGTCATTTCGTAGAAGAGAGCCGACATGTGCTCCAAATTCTAAAATTATCTTCGTATATGTATATCTCAGGAAGCTGCGAAAAATTTGCGTTGATTTCGCGCGGAAGGCACAATCGAAAGTTACTCCTTTCGCCGAATCGCTTTCGCGATGCGAGGGCGATGCGTTGTGTGTGCGTGTGTGCGCGCGTGTGTGTGTTTTATGTGATGATTGTTTTATATTTATTGTTAATGCTTAACTTATATATTCATTGTTAATAATGAATATAAAACGCATCTTCCTCGAAAAGAATAGGTAGCATCGATCGATTTAATCCTCCCTATTTTATTAGATTACTATTTGATTCTTGTCGATATGGCAAGCAGATAAATGAATCTTTTTATAATTTTGTCAAAGGGGGATTAATAAAAAGGCGCAACATATGCGTTTGCGATCGAAGGGTGCATCGTTGATCATCGGGCGATTCGCCAGATACGCATACAACGCACGCGATCGAGCGAGGCAGCAATAAAAGAAAGAGAACGAAAGTAAAAGAGAACGAATGAAAGAAAAGGATGAAAGAGAGAGAGAGAGAGAGAGAGAGAAAGCGAATCTGTAAATAATAGTGTTGCATTATTATTTATGTTGCTACCGTGGCGAGTAATAGTAAATTATCGTAACGATACGTAATTTAAAAAAAAAAGAAAAAGCAGAAAGTGAGGATTAACACGCACGGAAAATATGTACATAAGTTATAGGTATATCTCTCCTAATAAAGGATACTTTTATGGATAGTTATTTTTATTACTATTATATTAAGTAATATGATTATATATTATTATATTATATTATTATATTATAATACAATAATTATATATTATTACCATTATATATTATTAGTTATTACTATTGTCATTATTAATATTATGATTAGCATTGTTATTCTTCGGCCAATGATCTCAAAAGAAAATAGTAATTGCGTTCGTACGAGAATGCGCCGATTTGTGAAATTCATTCGACAACACGCGCATGAAATGGATCCTTCGTTGATGATGAAACGAGTTTTTACGTTTTAAAACGAGTTTTATTTCTGGCCTACGTACTCTCTAAACATGTTTATGACAAAGTCGATACACACATTCTAGGTGTGTCTCATTGTTTCTCTTTTTCTAATTATTAAATCTACGTTTCTTATGCAACGCATTCCAAGAAAGAAATTTCTCCAGGACAATCTTCTTTTATTGCATAAGAAACGTATGTAAGATTTAATTTACTTTCGCGATTATACTATATAATATCTAATTAATTAATTAATTTCGAAAAAATTAGAAACTTGTTTTTAAAAGGAAATTTACAAGCAATATTACAAAATAATATTTGTTTTGATATTTATTTGTAACCCATATCAGATATAAATATTAAATCAAATTTATCGCTGTATTTGTGTTTAGAGCTAAATTTAAAATGTTTATAATATATTTATGAATTGTTTTGTAACTTCCAGTCCAACATTTTTACGATTAAACATAGATCAAATTGCAAATTTACACAATCGACATATCGAATCATTTTGGTTCCAGTTACATATAACAGCGATGCAGTAATAGGCAATTATTCATAAACATGTTTTATTAAATGAGAGTCAAGACATTTTTTCATGTCTTTGTATATTTTTATGCAATGTTGTAGAATGATATTGTTTCAAATATATTATACAGATAATAATAAACAAATTTATATGCAATATTTGATGTTATTGTTTTCCTTTTCAGAAATATAAATGGCTAAAATTAACCATTATCCATTATATCACGCAGGAAGATTGCAGGAATTGCGATTTTTGAAATTTTAGTTTGTGTCCTCTTTGCTAATCCTCTTTCAAGACATATTCTAATACTTTTTTAATTTCCAAGAAATAAATTTCTTCACTATATATTTTTATTTTTTTGTTTTTTAATTATTTAATTATTTTTTTTACTATTAATATATAAACCATCATTATTTCTCATATATATATATATATGGATTTTTTTCTTTTTAGATGTTTCTAAGTTGTACAGCGATCATTTGTGCAGATTGAGAGATGAGTTATAAGAACAATTAATTTTTAGATAATAATTTTCACTATACTGTAAATGAGAAAAGAAAATAAAATTGGAGTTTTTAAAATTTCAATTTTTGAAGTTTTTATTTGTATTATCTTTCTTGTGCCTATCATATGTTCCCGATATCTCAGAATTTAAATTTGTAAATTTGTAAGTATCGGCGGAAGGCCAAAGGAGGCCCTACAGAGAGAGTTTTTTAGCGGATGCGATTCATATTCGACTCGCATACATATATTTACAATATATGTATACATGATCAGACGCAATCGTTTTCGCTGGTACACTATATTTCGTATCACACACACACACACAGTCAGTTTTATTATTATGCAATAATACACACTGGCATTTTATTACGTATATATACATATATTGGGTATCGGACACAATCAGATGCAATGTGATTTTTCCAGATCAAGATATATAAGAAATTCAAATGTGATACGGCATTAAAGATGGCTGGTGTTTTAAGATTCAAGCATGCTATTAAATTAGGAAGATCTCTTTCGAGATCATTGAATAAAAATTTGCCGGGGGAAAAGTTAGTCCAAGCACAATGCCGGCGATTGCCAGGTTTGTTAATCTTTTATTTTTTTATGTTCGAACATTAAATTATTACATTTATATTTTAAGGTTGTAATTTCTTTCAAGACATATTCTAATACTTTTTTAATTTCCAAGAAATAAATTTCTTCACTATATATTTTTATTTTTTTGCTATTTAATTATTTAATTATTTTTTTTACTATTAATATATAAACCATCATTTTACTGTAAATGAGAAAAGAAAATAAAATTGGAGTTTTTAAAATTTCAATTTTTGAAGTTTTTATTTGTATTATCTTTCTTGTGCCTATCATATGTTCCCGATATCTCAGAATTTAAATTTGTAAATTTGTAAGTATCGGCGGAAGGCCAAAGGAGGCCCTACAGAGAGAGTTTTTTAGCGGATGCGATTCATATTCGACTCGCATACATATATTTACAATATATGTATACATGATCAGACGCAATCGTTTTCGCTGGTACACTATATTTCGTATCACACACACACACACAGTCAGTTTTATTATTATGCAATAATACACACTGGCATTTTATTACGTATATATACATATATTGGGTATCGGACACAATCAGATGCAATGTGATTTTTCCAGATCAAGATATATAAGAAATTCAAATGTGATACGGCATTAAAGATGGCTGGTGTTTTAAGATTCAAGCATGCTATTAAATTAGGAAGATCTCTTTCGAGATCATTGAATAAAAATTTGCCGGGGGAAAAGTTAGTCCAAGCACAATGCCGGCGATTGCCAGGTTTGTTAATCTTTTATTTTTTTATGTTCGAACATTAAATTATTACATTTATATTTTAAGGTTGTAATTTTGTAAGGTTACTGATTTCTGTGCATTGTATTTTGTCTTAATCACACATAATAGTTATTATCTTGAAATATACTTTTTAAATATTTTAGTTAATGTTAAAGTATATATAAATTATTTTTAATTTTATAGTTATTTGCCATCATACAAGATATTGGTCATCTCAACCAGAGACTCAGACTACAGAGTACCATAATATTATAAAAGATACAGAGAAATCTGTAGGTGAGTAAATATATTCAATCAATTAATTATATTTATTTTAAATAGTTTATGGCTAAACGTAATAGATGTGATATTTATTATGTCACAGGTGAAAGTGCCAAGCATGAATTTCAATCGGAGACACAAATGTTGCTACAAATTGTTGCAAAATCTTTATATTCAGATAAAGAGGTATTTAAATATTAATTTTTGTAGGAATTATATCTGACAATGATTATAACAATTTATTTATTAGGTATTTGTGCGAGAGCTTATTTCAAATGCTAGTGACGCATTAGAGAAATTGCGTTATTTACGTCTAAGCGACAATGAAGCTGCGCAAGTAGCTGGTGACAGAAGCTTAGAGATACATATTGGCACTGATAAACAAAATCGTACTCTCACAATCCAAGATACTGGTGTGGGGATGACTAGAGAGGAATTAATATCCAATTTGGGAACTATAGCTCGATCTGGTTCTAAGGCAAGTATCAAGTATTAAGAGAGCACTTATACATATATTTTTTTTCAATTTTATAATTTACAAAATATTATCTTTTACTCAAAATAAAAATTATGATATATTTATTTTATAGGCGTTTCTGGAAAAATGGAAAGGAGAACAAAACTCCAATGATACTTCTAAAATTATTGGACAGTTTGGTGTCGGATTTTATAGTGCCTTCATGGTTGCTGACAAAGTGGAAGTATTTACAAAATCTTTTGCAAGAGATGCAGAAGGTCTTTGCTGGACTTCAGACGGGTAAAAATATAAAGAATAGAATATTCTATATAGATTTAACAATATTATCTCAATGATACCATAAATACAATATATAGATCAGGTACATTTGAGATTTCAAATGCGGATGGAGTACAACCAGGCACGAAAATTGTTATATACTTAAAACCGGATAACCGAGAATTCAGTGATGAAAATGTTATAAACCGTAAGTATATTAATGATAGAAATACATATATATTGATTGTTTTTATATATAATAAAGATAAAAAACAATTTTCTTAGGTGTTATCAACAAGTACAGTAATTTCGTTGGCAGTCCTATCTTTGTGAATGGAAAGATGGTCAATACAATTCAGGTATCACCCTTAATTTATCGTCTGCTGTACTTTTCAACTGATATTATAAAATGAAAATTTTTCTTTGCAGCCGTTGTGGATGTTTGACCCGAAAAATGTCACGCCGTTACAACACGCAGAATTTTATCGATTTATAGGAAATTGTCTCGATGCACCAAGATTTATATTGCATTATTCAACGGACGTGCCGTTGAGTATTAAGGCTCTGTTGTACTTTCCAGAGGAAAAACCCGGACTGTTCGATCTAGCGAGAGACACTACCAGTGGGGTGTCACTTTACAGCCGAAAGATTCTAATTAAAAGCAAAGCG
This sequence comes from Formica exsecta, assembly GCF_003651465.1. Lineage (NCBI taxonomy): Eukaryota > Metazoa > Arthropoda > Insecta > Hymenoptera > Formicidae > Formica > Formica exsecta. The sequence continues at coordinate 191,220 of NW_021850942.1, forward strand.
GAAAACATCTTACCGAAATGGTTACGGTTCATTAAAGGCGTAGTTGATTCGGAAGATATACCATTGAATTTAAGTCGAGAACTACTGCAAAATAGTGCACTAATTGGGTAAGAATAAATGCTTGTATATCACATGAGATTGCTACATACGATATGAAACTATGTGTAATTTTCATAGGAAACTGCGAAATGTATTGACCGCACGTATATTAAAGTTTTTACATGAGCGATCTACAAAGCAGTCAGAAGACTATAATGAATTTTATAAGACTTACGGTTTGTTTTTAAAAGAGGGTATAGTTACCAGTATTGATCAATCTGAAAAGGTAATAATTGATTGTATTCTGCAAATATTTCATAAAATATATTGACTTATAGTTTTCGTGTTTATTCTAGGAAGACATAGGTAAACTTTTGCGATTTGAATCTTCTGCTGCTGCTCCAGGAGAATTAGTCAGTCTGCCGCAATATTGCAGTCGTTTAGCGAAAGATCAAAAGGATATATATTACCTATCAGCACCAAGGTATGTATAGAGCTATAGCATGAATAACTCATTTTAATATAATCTACAAAATTTATATTTATGTTACAGTCGACTTTTAGCTGAACAGTCACCGTATTACGAATCCTTAAAAAGACGGAACATTGAAGTACTATTTTGTTACGAACCGTATGATGAATTAGTATTGATGCATCTAAAACAATATAAATCTAATTTTTTGACTTCTGTGGAGAAAGAAATGCGAGATGATACAGAGGCAAATAAGCCAGAAAATTTAGGTAAAAATTGTATTTGTAAATTACTTTGAATTAATCTAACTATGAGAAAAAAAGAAAACGTTTTGTATATCTTTTTTCAACAGGTATTATAAATAAGGATGAACTGGATAATCTTGTTAACTACATGAAGAAGATTCTTGACAAAAAGGCTTACGACATTAAGATGACAAACCGTTTGGAATCACATCCTTGCGTTGTAACTGTACAAGATATGGCAACCGCAAGGCATTTTATTCGTACACAGAGCCATCAACTGGACGAAGAAATGCGGTACTCCATTCTTCAACCGCGTTTTGAGATAAATCCAAATCATCCTCTTATCAAAAAATTATGTAAGCTGACCACTACAGATACTGAATTAGCTGATCGTCTGATACGACAGGTACGTTGCATTTATTATATTTTACAGTATGTTTTTAAAATTCCACATTCTAAATATATGAAATTATCACTTTATAAATTTTTTAACGCTGTAGTTATTTACCGGTGCTATGGTTGGAGCTGGTTTAATTGAGGATCCGCGCATTTTATTGACACCAATGAATGAATTACTTACGTTAGCGTTGCAAAAATATTAATAACTGAATTTTGTATTAGAGGGAAGGATCATATCGATACCTCGAAAACATGGACAGCCAACATTGTTCTATGACTTGGAAGTAAAAGAATATTTTCCCTTTATATATCTCTCATAAATGTATAGAACATTTCTTTCTTCCATATCAGAGAAGAACGTTGAATGCCTTAAGATATCGTAATAAAGTACCAATAAATTATACATTTTATTATTCAATAATAAGATCGTTAGTTGTAAAATAGAGAGGTATAACTTATTATAGGCAAGATTGGTTTCTTTATTACAATAGGTTGATCTTGTACAAATTAATTATAGCCTTACAATAATAACAAGTCAAGTTCCTCTTTTCTTGAATGATTCCATGATATCGATATGTATTCTATTAGCAGGGCTAGGAGTGTTATGGCGAATTTAGAAATTGTACCCATGATTTCCATTTTTTTTCTTTTTTCTCACAATCTACGTTTTAAAAAAATTTTTTTTTCTTCCCAACTGTTCAAAAGAAAGTAGCAAGCAATAAATAATTTTATAAAATATGTAAATTCATAAAATTATTCACTTTTCACTTTCTTTGTAATTTTTCTACAAACTCGCAAATAGAAGTAGGCCCGAAGCAATAATATAGCGAAAAGTACATATATAAATTATTTATACATATATATCTTCAATTCAGATTTTATCGCTTTTACTCTCCTTAATTCACTGATTGGAAGATTCTGAAAAATGGATTTCTGCAATGTTTATAAGATCACTAAATGCGTACACTATTTATAAAAAGTCCGCTGTCACATCCACATTTTCTATTTTACAGTCTTTGACCAAAATGTATATATACTTCATTTCTTTTTAAATAAAATTAATCTAAATGTGTGTTATAAGCTTTATCTGTGCTTCATATTACTGTCTGAAATTTTATACTGCTTATTGAAATCAAATCTGTGCTTTCTACATCATTCTTATATATACTCTTTTTTTTTCTCTTTTATATTATTCTAATATAAAATAAAAATTATCAAAAATTTACATTGTATGGATGTTAACATTGTGATATGCTAAAATTTCAGAAAGTAGAAGCACAGCCGATTTTAACTTATACAAGGACGAGAGACGCGATGCTTTTGCTCTTGGTCAACATAAAAATCACCCTGTTTAGCATTATTATTATTAACATGATTCGCTAATGTATCCTATAAGCAGGATAGCTGGCGTCCTTTACAGAATAGGAACATAAAATCGAATTTCTCAACAAAATTCTACACGCATATATAAAAGAAAATATATATACCTCACCCAAATTAAAAGCTGCCACTATATAATATTCATTAATGAAAGATACTCTAAATGGAAGTGACAATGAGTAAAAAACCTTATATATAATAGATTGCTCCTTGATTCTTCTATCTCTTTTATACAAATTAATCGAAGGAAATACATTGTTTATATGGCATTACGAATTAATTGGCAGTTTAGAAAGTATCCCATTATACATTACATAGACAAGTCTCTATGACGAAGAACGATACATGAAATGCGAATGGCAGATTGGTAAAGAGCGCAATTAGTAGATAAGTGAACACCTCGCGCTGCTGAACAGTCTTATTAAAGAGTGGATAAAGCGTGATGTAAATAGTAGCACCATGTATGCAGATTTGTATCGGTCGTATTGATGGTGACTAACGAATGAAGAGATAGAAAAGAAAAAGAGTTAAATAAACGGAACGTTGACTTAGCTTACGTATACGCGGACGAGAATATCGCCCCTTCCATCGCTCTCTCATCTTTTTTTCTCCTTTTCTTCAAGTTTCATTCATAAACATATAAAATATATAGACATAGCATTAGCTGCCGATATGGACAAGATGGGATCTTTAGTTTTGACATTAGGGGAGCAAATCGTAACACATTACTGACTTTAATTCACATATCTTGCGCTTGTGTGGATAGCGTGTTCTACACATTGAGCGTTACTTATATGTGTTTCGAGCCGCGTTGCAACGGAATTACCTGAAATATATCAAGTCAGTGTAATTTACTATCACCTCCCTTACTGCAAATCTTAGCTTTTCCTTTAGAAAGGCTCCGTCTATTAAAATTTTATATGTCTATGATTTCAGTTATAAAACGTTGGATAATTAACATTGTAATTATTATGATACAAGTCATATAGTATTTGATCATCGTATAAACATTATTATCATCACAGTAAAAATATTTCATTATATCTTTTAACTATTAACCCGCGCCTCTCTTACTGCAAAGACGCGCGCAGCAGCCACGCACATCGCTCTGCGGGGCAGGCTGTTTTTTTTTTTCACTAGAGTCCATTTACTTACACGCTAATTCGCTACTTTTAATATATATATTATTAAGTAGTCCGTCGGTTCATTTATACGTAACCAAAATAAAGTCAGTTAGCAAATAGTAAAAATACATAAATGTGCCTATGTATCTTTTGCACTTGGAATTATATAGTTGTTGGATTAACATGTTAAATTTAAATGATAGATCATTAAACAATAGTCATTGGTCTGACGACATGGTCGCGATTAACTTTACGTTTTTTTTTTTCGAGTAATGAAAATTTCCCACTCCTTAATCAAGATCATTTCTTACACATACATGTATGTGCTTGTAGAATTGTCCTAAACTCTCTTTTTCTTCAGTAAATCTCGTCTCCTTGGTAGAGTCTAAAGGAATATTATCGTGTTACATGAAAATGAAATAATATTAAGAATAACGTGCGATGTGTAGCATCACTCAATATGCAGTATGCATATTTCTTGATTAAGCAAACGATGAATGTATATAACACCTCTTGCAACTAGAAAATATTATGACTTGAGAATATAGAAACGGAAAAAAATACGAACATTATATGTTCAGATATCTATTTTTCTATCATCAAGTCATAAAAAATAACGTCTCTTGATCATTCTACATTCTTCCACAAAATAGTTAAAAATATATTACTATAACAAATGTACATATATGACGTGTATCTCTGGTAATATGATAAAACCAAAGTAAAATGAATAAAATAAAAATCAGATTTTCATCCCTTTCGGTATGACGTAATGCACGCACTGCTAGCGATTGTAAAACGTATAACGACTATCCGCGATTAGTTTGCAGGATTAAGTACGCTGATGCTTGAACTCTACCTGTATAGGAGGAGATTTTTCAGGCGTGATATATTTTTGCGACGATATATTGTACGTGTCGAAATGCGCCGCGTCGATTTCGCTCGCACACCGGTTCCTTATTTCATAGAGCTGCCTGTACAGACTGTCTTATCTTATCGGCGATATAACACTTATGTACAAAATTGCATATTCACAGACATCCGCGTGTCTCGATCGTAGAAGCACAGAGAAACACGCTCCCGCACGCTTAAGTCTAATCTCGTCTGACTTCGTTTGTCACACCGAAGTTTGCGTGATGCCGTTCCCCGACAGCCACAAGCGCCCGTTGTTCTTCTGATCCGCGATCTCATACTCGGAATCGTCGATCTCGCACAGATTCGTCGAGAGATCACTATTGCTCGTGGCGCCGCCCAATAGCGAGTTTCTCTCCTCCAGCGTGGTGATGACAGAGCCGATCTCGTCGTCCTCGACCACCTTGTGGCATCGGTTACGGTTGCGGGTGCTTGGAAAACCATAAGGCACTACATCGTCTTCCTCTTCGTCGGACTCGAGAGTGCTGAGACGGCCGTTGAGCGGATTCGTCTCGTTCTCGGTGTCGGTATGGATATTGTAATGCGGTAGATACGAATTCGGATGACGTAGATAGCTCTCGGAGCTCTTGTACTTGTACTCCCCTTCGCCGCCGCTGTCGAGAGGATTGAGACGTTGTGTCTCCGCGCAGTGATACTGCTCCGAGAACTCGGTCCCGCATTCGGAATCGCCAACGTATTCCGATTCCTGATCCTCGTTCAGGGTCTCGATGTCCCTCGTTGGATCTACCGGACCGTGTACTATAATAGAATTGCGAATATTATATAAGACCGTATTGTAATAAAGTAATGGCCATAATTAACACATTGTTAGCGGAATATTAAAAATCGGCATGAAAAATGTACAATTATTATATAATATTACATTTTTTTGCCATGCATAAAAATTGATGAAAAGGATTAATAGTTAGTATTAATTATTGTATTAATATGTTATTTTCTTATTTTTATCATATCAACATTATGATATGATTCAATATGTTAACGTAGTATTAAGTGTGTACATTTTGAAATCTTTCTTTATAGGCTCATCAATGGATGACAAAGCTGTTAGATTTATTACAATAATCTAATATGTAAGTTTGCTATTAAACATAAAATTAAATGCTTGTGTGACATTAGTATTTATAAAATTGGTGAACACAATATACAAATCATGCTGATACAAGAGAAATAGAATCAATGCGCATGCACTTCTATACTTACTTGTTGGTAATTGATGAGTATTAGATTCGTTACTCTCATTGCTGTGAAAACTGGACGAGTCCGGTACCTCGCTGCCGGGTACCTCCGTGATGTTAGGCAAAGGATTCTGACTTCGTCTGACCCAATCTGAGCAGTCCCAGTGATACCCTAAAAGCATTGTAGACAACGACTGTACTCCGACACGCTACATGCGATGCAGCATAGTGTTGTGCAGTGAAGAGGAAGGCAGGACAAATAGTAGCATTCAATTAGAAACAGACAGTACAAGCGAAGAAGCAAAGAGCCATAGATATATATACCGAATGTCCGAGAAATTGTGCACGTTTAACGAAGTTTCTGAAATTTGTTAATTGTAGAAACGATAATCAAAATCGATAATTTTTTTTTTTGAATTTTTACCATTTTTCGATCATTTTGATTTGCATCTTACACGCACAAAATTTAGTATAAAATCTAAATAAAATCAGGTCCCTTTAGTCTTTATTAAGAGAAAGTGCGTTATTCGAAGGACATTCTGTATCTTGATCAATACGAGCGGGCAAGTCTCAACTTACCGCCGACGATGCGGGGATCATCCTCGATGGACGTGACGGAGACGACGGAAGATCCAACCGCATGAGGCGCCCGTCGAGACGAGTTTAGTAGAAGTCCTCCAGTGGTCAGCTCTGGTACCACTGGGCTCGCTCGTTTCAGGTCTGTTAGTGCACACAATACGAAATACGCCGGTGTTAATAGAATAATTCGCTACACACCCGATCAAGTCAGAGCACGCAATACAGAGAAATCGCGACAGGAAAGATGAGAGAGACAGAGACAGAGAGAGAGAGAGAGAGCCAAGAGTAAGAAAAATTGGAGAGAGAGATTCGTGAGCAATGATGAGAACGGGGAAGGCGCTTATCTAATGCTCCCATCCCTTACGGTCGCATGCCACAAGCGAAATCAAAAGTAACAAGCTAATCGAATGGAGCTGGGAGAAACTGTTCTTTTTTTTCTTTCTTTTATTGACGCTTACCGTTCTTGATTTTGGTGGTGTCAGTTATGAAGGAGGCTAGCTGCATCTGCTCTTGCCAAGTGGGCTTGTGGAGACTATCCGTGTCGCTGCCAGCTGCGTTCCCACCGACCGGATTAGCGAGGGTTAAGGACGGAGGTGGTACGGGGGTACTGCGATTTAAGTTTCGCAAGTAATCCGGCGGAAAGTTCTCTAGCTCGTCGCCCGCGCTACCGTAGCTGCGCAGGGTGTCCAAGTTATTTAGAGCTACCGCCGCCGAGTTACCGTACGCGACCGGTTCGTTGTTCGAGCTGGGGGTGTAGGAGGCGGGTCTGGGAGGGCATTGGGGAGGTTCTCTCTGTAAAAAGAAGAATCACACAAAGACCTTAAACAGGATCGTCGCCGCGACGGAAGGGATTTATCGTGTCGGCAAATCGATGATCGCAAACCAAAAATAAAATAGCATTGAGATCGATTGCTAAACAGCGCAAAGATGAATATGAAGGCATTATATCTTAATCGTAGATAAAATTATTAAACAAAAGAATATTGCGGTAAAGTCTCGCTTAAGTTTCTTTACATCGATACTGAAATAATGCCTTCCGAAATGAATTTATATTAGCCCTTGAAAGTTCATGCTTTTATGCTATGCACGATAACTAAGATAATATCTAATTATCTAAACACAATAGTACCTGTATGACTTCTAGATTGCTTAGTTTCGAACTGCGCTTGAACTCGTGCTCGTGCGGTCTCGCGGAATTCAGGACGATCTGTTTCCGTGTCTCATTGTTGATGTTGTTGGCACGCGCTCTAGTCCGCTTCATTCTGATCCGCCGAAAAGCGACAAATATGGTGATAAGAAATATGTTGACTAATATTGCAACGCCGATCCACATGAGATGCTCCCACGTGATGTTAAAGTGGTTGGATATGATGGGCGTGGAGAAAGCCGGATTGCCGCAATTCAAACCAGTCATATTCGGCGGACATATGCACCGATACGTGCCGATCTCATTGATGCATGTACCACCGTTTGTGCACGGGTTCGCGTCGCACTCGTTGATGTCGGTCTCGCAACGCTCACCGGTGAAACCTTGACATTTGCAGATAGGACCGTTGTTACCCTCCTCGCACACGCCACTGTGGATGCATGGATTTGGATTGCAATATCTGCCATATTCGCAGCGTTTGCCGCTGAGATTTGGTCCAACGCACTCGCAGATGTAATCGCCATCCTCCGACACGATTTTACAACGGCCGCCGTAGAGGCAGGGCGACGAGGCACATGGATCCGTGTCGATTTCGCAGGCGAAACCAGCAAACCGATTGTGACATTGGCACTCGTAGCTGTCACCGCCCATATCCTTGCAGGTACCGCCGTTCTGACAGGGTTGTGATCCGCAAACGCCCGGCGGCATTAGAATAGTTGCCGTGTCGCAGCTGAATTTGACCTGTCCCTTGAAACCCTTGAAGATCGCGACGCTACTTGCGCCACTCATGTGCAGCGGCACGGACACTCGGGCAATCCTGACATCGTCCATGCAGCCGACGAAACCGCGTTGCACGTCCTCAAAACCGATGATAGACGGATGCTGTCGTACTTCGGCGCCGAGATATAGATCGTCCGATTGCAGATTCAAAATGTCGTTGATACCGGGCGCGGAGCCGTGAGCGATATGTTTACCATCGACGGTGAGTTGGGCGCTGTTGCTCTCTCGTTCCAATTGGATCTCATGCCACTGCCCGTCGCTAACGTACACGCTGCTCACCCTGACCAGTCCCTCGCCGCTACCCAAATCGAATTTGTATTGCACGACGCCGTTAACAATCTCTAGGATATTGTAGTCTACTTTGCCGGCCGCGTACATTAGGTTGCCGGTGGGCTGCACCGTTCGAATTCTCAAGGATAGACTTAAACGATCCTCAATTGTTTGCCGTATCAGCGCTTTGTCGATTCTGTAATGCGCGTAACTCTTGCCGCTGAAGGATATGGGATTCCGCGGGATGTAGCACGATTCGTCATGACACTTGGAAATGTCGATGTCGCAGATCTGACCGGCAAATCCTTCAGGACATTGGCAGGAATATCCTTGCACGGACGAGTCCGGCACGCAGACCTTGAACAGAGGACAAGGATCCCTGGCGCACTCGTTGACCACTACTTCACAATGATTGCCAGCGTAACCTTCCTTGCAATTGCATTCCATTTTGTGTTTGTGTCGCGGCGATACAAAACTCATTACGTCAGTAGACACGGGCGTGATTTGCGTAGGATCAAGAGTGATCTTGTCCTGGCAGTCACCATAGAAGCAATAGCCTTTGTTACATTTTGAACGAACAATCTCTTCGACGACCAATTTCGTCGACTCCTCTAGCTCCTCCACGCGTTGATTCAATGCCTCGCGTATGCTTTCCGAAGCGTAGAAGCCCAACGAACCTATGGGACTCGCTGCCTTCTTCACGGCAAACAGAAGATCGAGATCGTTGTGTACTGCCTGGCGAATCGCCCGTGATTTGATTAAATTCGCCTCGTCAATCGATGGTTGTACGCTGATAATGACGATGTCCTTGAGTCGGCAATTCATCGCGTTGCGAACGGTCCTAACAAAACTCTTGCGATGGCTTAACATGAAATCTTCCGGGCTAACCTCACGGAATCTCACTATCACCGAATTCTCGAGCATTTTATCGGTTACCAGGTCGACGTTGACTTTCGCGACGGAGTGCGAATGAAATTTACCATCTGTCACACTGACGTTTATCCTATATTCGCCGACATCGAGTCTAGGTAAGGCCACCAATATACCGTCAATCTTGTCTATTTGGAAGAGATTGGTATTCGAGATCGGCGAAGAAGGCACCAAACTGAAGAGTAGCGTATCGTATTGGTCTTGATCGGTCGCGTGGATTTTTCCGATAATACCGCCGGGGTATTCGTCCATGTAAGAATTGACAATTACCTCGAGGGGTGTGATTACCGGCGGATACTGCGACTCCTCGATCACCTTGATTACGACCCATGCGTCCGAGTACAAAGGCGGGCTGCCATTATCAAACACTCGAACGTGCAGTACGTATTTATCCTTTACTCTATTATTGAACTTTGTCGCCGTTCGCAGAGTGCCATCCTGTTCCAGTCGGAAAGCGTCACCCTCGTTCCCGGAGCGAAAATCAAAGGTATACGGCTCGGAGTTCGGTTCAATGTCCGCGTCGGTGACCACGAATTGCAGAACTGTGTGGCCAAGCGGTTTATCTTCCTGCACTATAGCGGTGTAATTCGGCAGAGAGAACAACGGCGGATTGTCATTCGCGTCCAGAATCTCGATATTCACCATCACAAAGCTCGAGAGCATCGGTATGCCGTTGTCACGCGCATGAACTTCCAATACGTAGTTCGCGATCTAAGAGAGAAAGTATAATGTATAACGAAATATTTTCATTAAAAAAAAAGCTTATGTAATATATAGTATATTTGATACTAACTTCTTCTCGATCCAATGGCGCAATAACAATTATTTGTCCGGTTTTTCTGTCGATAGAGAATTGCTTCTGTCTATCGCCCCGTTCTATATAATACGATATGTTGCCGTTCTCTTCGCTGTCCAAATCATTCGCGTATACCTGAAAAACATAAAAACAATAAAATATAACATCTTAATATGTTAGATATATCATTTCAACTGTGTGTAAAGTTACTTCTCTATTTTAATATCTATATTTTATTTTTTATATGTTGCATTTTGCGCGAATAATCGCGTAACATACGAAATTATTGTGACAGAAGATAGATGAAACTCACTTGCGTAACTTTTTCCCCGATTTTCGCGTCTTCCTTCACGAAAGCTCTGTATGAAACTTCGCTGAAGATCGGCGCGTTGTCGTTACTGTCAGTGACAGTGATGTTGACAGTGGCGTGGTTACTCAGCGGTGGAATACCTCCGTCGATAGCTTGGATAGTGAGAAAGTAATCGCGAGCCCGTTCGTAGTCCAATTGTTCGGCGATAGTTATGACGCCCGTTTTAGCGTTTATCTGGAATTTCTTGTGTTCGTTACCACCGACAATCGAGTAATATATATCGGCATTAATTCCCGTATCCTTGGATGTAGCGAGTACTCGAGCCACCTCGGTACCGACCGCGTAGATCTCAGGCACTCTTGCAAAATAGATCTTGGAGGCGAATTCAGGCGGATTGTCATTGATGTCCTGCACGTTAACGATAAGCGAGGCGACGCCCATCAGCTGCGGGGTGCCCTGATCGAGCGCTTGAATGGTCACGTTGTACATGGCCTTAGTTTCTCTGTCTAATGGCTTGGCCAGCGTGACTATCCCGCTATCCGCCGCGATGAGAAAGTGGCCGTCCGCCGAATCGATAAATTCGTATCTGATTTTCCGATTGATACCAATATCATCGTCCGTAGCGTGCACCTTTGTCACTAGCGTGCCGACTTCCACGTCCTCGGGCAAGGTGCTGCTGTATGTCTGCATAGTGAATTTCGGCGCATTGTCATTAAGATCGGAGACGAGAATTTCCAATTGCGACGAGCACTCCCAGATTGGCTTGTCTCGATCCTGCACGTGAGCCATCAGGGAATATTTGGCTTGGGTTTCCCGATCGAGCTGTCCAACGGTTTTTAACACGCCCGTTTCTCTATCCAACGAGAATTTGTCATTATTGTCGCCGGTTAAATAGAATCGTAGTTTAGCGTTCGGTTCGTCGTCGTAATCAGTGGCCAACACGGTCAGAACATAGGCGCCGGGATGCGAACCTTCGGAAAGTATCTCTCTATAACGATACCGCAGACAATACGGCGGATTGTCATTGACGTCTAAAACTTGTACCGTTACTTTCGTCTCAAAGACGTATTTTCCGTCAGTACCGATAATCTCAAGCTCGTAACGATCAATGGTTTCTCTGTCTAAGGATTTCGCCACATACACTTCACCGGTAGATCTAATTTGAAATTGTGATCTAGGATCACCGGACGTTATGTAAAATTCTATTGGCGTATTGACGTTCGAATCTTTATCGATGGTGATCAGCTTCACTACAACCGTTCCTGGTAGAGCATCCTCGTTTACCGTGGCCTTATAACGATCGTCAACAAATGCGGGCGCGTTATCGTTATAATCCTTTAGCTTGACGTGCACTGATGTTCTCGCAAAGTGTTTCGGATTTCCATTGTCAGTGGCGACCACCTGAAAAGAAAATTATTACGTCATTGCCTGAAATATATATGTATATATATTTAGAGATAGTCAATATATTCAGAATATTTAGCATTGCATTTACCTGAAACTTATATTCCGGTTGCTTCTCTTTATCGAGTTGCACTAATGTCGATATCCAACCGGTATAGGGATCTACTGTAAAAACATTTGCTAATTCTCCTATGTCCGATCCAAAAGAGTAACGCACCTCGCCGTTACTACCGAGATCCTTGTCGTGCGCAATAACTTTTAATATAGATGTTCCCTCCTCGATGTTTTCGGCCAAGCTAATCGCGTACGGATTACTTTCGAATTTCGGTGCGTGATCATTCTCGTCCAACACCTGAAGAGAGATCTCGGCGAGAGCTGTGAGCGGAGGACTGGAATCGGTCTCGGCGAGAACACCGATTAAATGATTGTCTTTCAATTCCCGGTCCAACGGTTTCGCTAAGGTAATTTGGCCGTGAGAATCAATCGTAAAGAGCGGGTTGTCCTCATCACCTGACACTATGCGATATGTCACTGTGCTGTTAGTGACGGTTTTGAGTTTCGTGATAGGCGTGCCCACAGAAGAATCTTCCCTTACGAAGAATTTATCTTCTTTTCGTTCAAACAGGGGAGGAATATCATGAGGACCCATTATATAAATGCTAAGCGGTACATCGGCGTGATGCGTAGTTGTACCTTTGTCTTCCGCACGAATAAAGAGCTCGAACAACTGATTTTCTGAAAATAATGAATATTCATTCATGATTGGTAAAGTTTCCAAGATGGATGTGTCCATTTCACCCATGAATTGCCTACAGCGTAAAAATAAAATGCGATCTTTCTAATACTTACCCCACGGCACAGCGCTTTTCTGCAAATAGAGTGATCCTGTGTCAGAGTTTATACCAAACAAAGATCTAGCTGGTGACGTTTGCAAATCGTAGATGGAATAAATAATCTTAGCCGCTTCGTCCTCGTCCGCATCTTGCGCTTTGACTTTCAGGAACGATGTATTTATGGACAAATTGCCTTGAATGGTCGCTTTGTATTCTCTGAGAAGAAATACTGGCGGATTGTCATTCTCGTCGCCGACTTTGACACGCACCATCACGAATCCGGATCTACCGCCGCCGTCCATCGCCATGACCGGTATTTCGTAGCGTTTTTGTTCTTCTCGATCGAGTTTCTTGCGGGTCACAATTTCGCCGGTGCCTTTGTTTATGTCGAATACCTCCTTCATTAACTCCGACATTATCGTGTACGTGATCGCGCCGTACTCGCCAAAGTCCTCGTCCTCGGCCAGTACGCTAGTGACCAGTCTACCGGGCAACTGGTTCTCCAGAACTGTCACCTCAACCACTGGATTCGGAAACTTTGGATTGTGCCTGTTTGCCGGTAGGATCTCGATCTTGACACGGGTGAAGCTGGTATAGACACCATCGGTGACGGATACATTGAGCATGGTGAGTTTCTGTTCGCCAAAGTTCTGCATATTTATCAGCGAGATGACACCGGTCGACTGGCCGATGTTGTACGTTTGCTGTTCGTTACCGCCCACGATGGTATATGTCAGTTTCTCGTCGACGTAATCCGGATCGCTAGCCGACACCACTGTCACGAATTGACCGCGCTCAGCGTGCTCCGATAGAGAACAGGTGTACGAAGGCTGCTCGAACTTTGGCGGATTGTCGTTCATGTCGATCACGCTCACCCAGACATGCGCCGTGCTCGACAAACTTGGAACGCCGCGATCCATGGCAATCACCGTGAAATGATGAGACTCGCGAGTCTCATGGTCCAAGGATCGCTTGAGAAATATCACACCTTCATCGGGATCAATGTGAAAAAGATCCGTGCTGTTCTCCGTGTCATTTTGAATGGCGTAACTGACTTGTTGATTTATGTCTGTGAAAAGATAGGTACGATCGGTGATTTCTCTAAATTTTTCTGTATAAATTTAGAAGAGATAATCTGATGATTGAATATAAAGTTTAAATTTAATTTAACGCTTACTTGTGTCATTGTCTCTTGAACTAACTCGCAGAACGGAGGTGCCAAACGGCGCTGCTTCCGATACCGAGATGTTGTAAGAATCTTGCGTAAATTCGGGCGGGCAGTCATTTACGTCCAAAATGAGAATGCTGACAAGCACCTCGGCGTATACGCCTGATACACTGTCGGTGGCGCGTACAGTCAGTTCATACTGCTTCTTTTGTTCATAATCCAGCTCATCCACCACATAGATTACACCTGATTTATACGAAGAGAAAATTGTAGACCCATAAAGCACTATGCAGCGGAGTGTCTACATATCTGTGGAATATTTTCTACAGCAAGCGTTTTCTTAAGAATGATAAAAAGTGAATGCGTGTGAAAAATTAATCTACAATAATTTATCAATATTTGATTTTTATATTGTTGCTATTTGCGATCATTTAAGATGATGAATTCAAGGGATCGTCATAAGAAATTTACGTAACATGATATTTCTGTAAATCCAACGGATCTGTAGACACTGGAAGACAATGACGAATGTAGTCACGTGGTAATCACGTTTATATAAAAAAGATCAAGATCCCGTGAATAATTGGCCAATACTAATATGTAATATGCGCCTGCACCTTTCGAGAGATAAAAATTAACATTGTGATTGTTACTGCAGTTTTGTTATCAAGTCTTTTTAAAATTGAATAATCTAGAAAAAAAGATATATATATATAGAGGATAGAGATAACGGCGCTCTACCTTACGTAAGGTGCAAGCACGTCATGCGAGCAGGTTGAAGCTATTGAAATCTCGTGAAGAAAATGAGAAAATGGGTGGGTCGCGCATGTTCACATCCAGGCGAAATATTTATGATGTGTCTAGAGCGGCCTCGGATCGTGGAACGATAGTGTGTGTAAGCAGCTATTGTGCTCTAAGCCGGTTTCGTGTGGTTCCATCGCGATTACAATTTAACGAGACCCGCCCAGATTACGATCGTAGAAAAACGGGAAGCAAGAACAAAATTAATTTTGTGGAATGGTATATACGACCAAAGCGGATTACAGAAGAGAAGAGAGAGAGAGAGAGAGGGGGATATCATCGAGAAAGAACAGATATTATAATTTTTTAAAACTTTTTCTCTTCGTAAAAAGAGAATATTAATTTCCAAGTGAACACATGCAACAAGCTTATATCATAAGCTAGCAATCGTAGCTAGCAATCAAGCGTTTAGTGTTACTTTCACTACGGCACAGTATCATGCATCGTGATTAATAAATTTAATTTAGTGTTGCGAAGTAGTAGAGAGAGAAAGAGATTATCGAATAAGATTATTTGAGGGAGGGGGGAGGATTAAGAGATGTGGAAAAATGAACATATCAAATTTGGAAAATACGATGAAATACATCTTATGCAAATTTTAGAGACAATAGATCGTGTCTGTAGTTGTTAATTGCATCTAATTTGAAGTAAATGAGAATTCTCTTGTAATACAATGACTACATATATATTTTACATATATATTAAAAGGAAATAGACAGTTGTACGTTTCAGCACGTTGTTATGGTAATTGCATAAGATAATTGAATAATTTGCATCGATCAAAATGTTAATTGGAAATACAATCAAGCATTGCAGGAATCAATAAGTGTATATATATTCTGAATAAATAATTAACAATTTTCGGTAAAGATTGTAAAATTTCGATTTTAAATAGTGCATGACAATAAGAATCTAGTCTTTTTAAATGTGAACCAAAAAGTTATTTGATGTTTCTTTCTTTAAGATTTTATATGAGAGATTTCCACTATCATATAGATATATACAAAATATGAATTAAGAGCACAAGCAAGAAATTTAAATGTGGAAGTTTCATATTGCATTCAATGTTATCAAGTCGAAGCGTAAGCCACTTTCGATTTAGTCATTGAATCTCAAATTTTTCCAAGTTCAATTTTGTCGCTCGCGCATTCTCTCAATCCGTTCAACCCAACTGCAGCAATTTGCCTATTATATTATGTCGTGCATGAACACAGAGCCGGTGTGCAACATAGCGTAGCAACACAGCACAGACCGATAGAACTAGAATTTTCATTTTATACTCACAAGGACCATTGTTACTGTCAGGGGCTGCGAAAACAGGGAGATACAACAAAACTTTAATTTCTAGTTTCCAGACAAGCAGTCGTAAGAGATATATATAGGACAAATATGATTCTAACTGAACGATCTATGAGAAATAAATATGTATAAATACGAGCAGTTACTAAAAGTATATAATCGGAAAATATATTTACTATAATAGAAAGCCAGAAACGATAAAATAAAAAAGGATGCATAATAAGATAAAACGTAGAATCGGCGTTAAGCAATTTTGATAAAATCTAATTTCTTAATTTTGAAAATTAAAATTATGACAGATTAAAAATATATTATATATTATTCTCGACTTCCCTATTTTCTTCATATTCTCTTAATCAATATCATTATGCGATTAGAACTTAGTAACCAACTACCATAATGCAGCAAAACTGACGATGTTTACTAGGTATAGCCAAACCAGCAATATATATCATAAGAAATCCTACTACGATTTGAACAGTGTAAGTCCCATACCCAAGTTATGAAATAAAAACGGGAATGTTTAATTTGTATCCGACGAAATATTCATTTTAAAATACAGCTTTTATATATTTTAGTTTAAAAAGATTTTGATATATAATAATTGAACGCGTTTTGCTATTTTTTATTTTTATTGATTAACACAATTTTTAAATAATTTTGTCTGATGGTATTTTTGCTGCGCAACTAATAAAAAAAAATATCGCCAATTCTTATACGTTTCATTTTTTACTGTATCATATGATTTTTACAACGTTACGCTACGTCATACGAAATTATTTTCTAATATAAGATTCGTTTGTCATCCGATAACACATGCCAAGAAATTTATATCGCGCATTTTACTTACCCGTATTGAAATCCAGGGCAAACTCCTCAAAATCATTGCCCTTAGTAATGCTGTATATGAGTTTGCGATTCAAAGGTGACTCAGCTTGAATGGATAACGCCAGGGGTGAATGTACTTCTATACTCTCGGGCACGCTATCCGTGTAGAATTGCTTGTCAAATACCGGCATCGAGCGATCTATCACCTTCACGTTGACTGGCACTTCAATGGAGCACGGCGTTATTCCTGCAATCATATTTAGAAGCTCATTTGAAACGGGATCAAGTGGAAAGCGCGAGTTATTGACTTTGTATTTTAACAAACTTACCGCCGTCATACGCGGCGATTGTAAGCTGATACTCGCGATTGTGACCTTCGAGATTTTGCTTCAACGATATTTCGCCCGTCTTTCGGCACACCTTAAACAGCTCCCCGTGACCTTTCTTCAATTCGTATCTCACTTCGCCGTTATCGCCGCTATCCATGTCTACCGCGTGAACCTGAATGACAAGAGCAAGATGTTTAGAGAAGCGAAGTGGAAAACAAATTGAAAAGAGCAAAATTCAAATCATATATTAAATTTATCAGCCATGTATTAAAGAGAAATTGCTCTACCTTTGTAATGACTTCGCCTTTTTGAGCTTCGACAGATACGACAGCGTAGTAAGGTAGATTAACAAACATAGGGCAATTATCGTTCATATCGAGTATGGTGACATTCACTATAACGTGAGCAACTCTCGGCTTTTCCTGGTCCGGTGGGTGACTCTTTGCCTCAACTATTAATTCATAATGATCGCACGCCTCTCGATCGAATCGTACGCCAGTGGTTCTGATCGCGCCGGAAGTCGGCCCGATTACAAACATGTCGGTGGGATTAAGAATGCTGAAGACAATGTGCTCGTTCAACGAGCTACCGAGGACATTTACTACCACCACGATCGTAATTTTCGTGGAATTCTCCAGGATGGCACCTTCGTAGATGCTCTTCTGGAAGATCAAACCGGAATTCTCCGACTTCTCCACTATCACGTTCACCTGCGCCACGCTCGAGTACTTGCCGTCTGACACTCGCACGTGAAGGAGATAGTTTCTCTTCATACGTTCCGGATTATGGACTGTAATGATGCCGCTTTGAGCATCTATATCGAATGTGTGAGCCTTATTCCCGTCAATAATGTCGTATCTGTAACAATATAAAAATATAAAATGCTGATCTGTAAAAATTGCCACAGATATTAACCACAGATACTAATATTATATCGCGACAATATTAAAACAAGAATTTTAAAGTTAAAAAACGCATTAATATTTTTGCATTACACACCTCAACGCGGTTCCCTCGGAGCTATCGGGATCCATGGCGTTCACTCGAATGACAGCGACATTCTTGTACGTCGGCATCAAAAGCGTGACATTGTAATCAGTTTTGGAGAATTTGGGCGGGCAATCGTTAACATCCGTCACGGTTATTATCACTTTGGCGGTGGTCTCGGATGAGAGCTTCGGCTTGCCGAGATCCGAAACCTTTACGTGGAACGAAAACATTGGTATGGTTTCGTGATCGAGCAACATGACTGTGCGAATGGCACCGGTGCTGGAATCTATGTGGAAGTATTTTCGCGGTAGATCCTCGACGATGTCGTAATTAAGTAACGCGTTCAACTCGGAATCCGCGTCTTCAGCCTTGATGACTAGCGGCGCGCTGGTGTTGGTCAGCACGAGAGAACCGATGCTGGCGCCTTCGCTGATCTCGCCGCTGTAGAGCGCCTGCAGGAATCGCGGCGCGTTATCGTTCCTATCGAGTACGTGAACGATGACATTGCAGGTGGCCGACGCGCCAGCCATGTTCGTCGCCGATACTGTCAGATTGTAGAACTTGGTCTTCTCATAGTCCAGTTGATTCTTGATGACGATCACCCCAGTGCTCGGATTCACGAAGAACGTGTCGTCGCGATTGCCGCGCACAATCTCGAACTGCAGCGACGACGTGCTCCTCGCTTCCACGTGCTTCACGTATGTGCCCAGCTGCTGGTTCTCGTATATCTCCGCGGACAGTTCCTTCTGGGTGAATCGCGGCGGCGCGTTGTCGGCCATCGTCACCATGACATGCACCGGTACCGAGTTGGTTAACGCGGGAGAGCCGTGATCGGTCGCTTTCACGAGAAGTATGTATTCCGACGAGACGCCGAGGTCAAGCTCGCGAGCGACGCGGATGAAACCGAGATCCGGATCGATAGCGAACACGTTGCCGACATTGCCGGACGTGATCGAGTAGGTAATCCTCGCGTTCTCGCCACGATCACGATCGATCGCACACATCTGCACCACCGCCGTGCCGATCGGCGACGTCTCGTACACCTTGCCTTGAATAATCTCGCTGATGAACTCGGGCTGATGATCATTGTGATCGTGCACGGTGACGATTACCCGAGCGTAATTGCGCTTGGCCGGTGTGCCCTGATCCTTGACCATCACCGTCAGCACGTGCTCCTCGATGGTCTCCCGATCGAGCGGTTTCTTTAGCGTAATCGAACCCAGCACCGAGTCCACGTGAAAGATCTCAAGCGAAGCCTGGCTCTGCGCCGCGTGCAGGCTATAGAAGACCTTCTTGTCCTCGTCCTCGTCGGTCGCGTGTAGCTGCAGGATCTTCTCGCCCTCCTCGACATTCTCAGAAATGTCGACGTGATACGTGCTCTCGGTGAATTCCGGCCGGTGATCGTTGATATCGATCACCGTAACGAGTAGCTGCGTCAGCGTCG
>NW_021850942.1:211494-224413 GCF_003651465.1 Formica exsecta
GTGTGCACGCCGTCCGTTACACCGATCGTGAGATTGTAAAAGTTCTGAGTTTCCCAATCCAGCCTCTTGGCGAGTAGTACGTTGCCATTGTCGCGGCCGATGAAGAACTCGTCGCGCTTGTCGCCGTCTAAAATGCGTCGATAGATTTTAGGATGACCTCTATTTTCTTTATTCCATCATATTATACGTCTAATACACGTAATTATATTACGTGCTTAAAAAAAATATAATAAATCCAATATATTTTTATAAAAAAATAAATATAAAAATAAATACATGGTTTTCTTTTTTATCTTTGTATGTATGTATTGTGTTATTATTAAAATGAAAAATTTTAATTATTGCACGACTACATTTTTGATATGATTACGACAATGAACGCAATGCCTCTATCTTAGATTATTATCGAAAAGAGTGTTAATTTTTCTCACCTAAAATATCGTACCACAAAGAATCACCATCCTTGTCACTAGCTTGCATAAGCGCGACTAAAAAGCCCGCCTGATCGCTTTCCGTGACTTGCACGCTTTGATTATTTGTCTTGAACGCCGGAGGGTTTTCCGATTCCTTTGATGCCTCTACAACTTGAACGGAAACTCGAGTCTGATGACTACGCGGGGGTTCTCCATGATCGGCCGCTCGTATCTATGGAACATATAGCGTACGTGGAAGTTCCGATTCAAATCGAGTTTACATCGCAGGGATACCGGTATGAATATGCTGTATTATAAAGTCAGAATCTGAGACCCAATTCGACGTAATTTACGTAATACGATGTAAATTCACTCCAATTTCTTCTTGCTTCAATATTCTTCTTTCTTACACCAGTGTGACGTATAGTTTTACACAATTTCACAGGATTACAATAGCCAATTATTATATATTAGATATTCTCTATTCATTATATTTTTTCACTTTTATGCTTTAGGAATTTTCATTTATTTACGAGAGACGTTAATCTACAACGTGACTCGCGTTATACAAGAATGTCAGTGAACAAAATTATCTCCCTCTTATTTTATTATTTGCTTTAAATATTTCATATACAGCTTCTATCTCGGATGATTAAATTTCCCGAATCCATTTTATTCGATAGCTTAATGATATAAAATCATGATTTGATAAATAAGATAGTTATTTATATGCTATTTACCATCATTTCGTATTCTTGACCAGCCTCGAACCCACGCTGGGAATACACCATGCCCGTGGTGGGATGAATTTTAAACTTGCCCTTTCCTCGACCGCCCTTGATGCTGTACTGGATTCTTCCATTTTCTCCGATATCTTGATCGTATGCAAGAACCTAACACAAATTTCGAAAGTTATCTCGTTGTTGTTGTGTTATGGCAAATCCATCTACTATGACGTAACTCTAATGTTAGTCTAATCTATAGCCGCGTATAGAATAAATACTGTAAATAAAATTGATACATTGCAAACGGTGACTCGTTCAACATAATTATTTCTATTATCATAAAAGAGATTATAAAATGGCTCTCATTGCAATTTAAAAATATTTATTAAAAAAAAAATGTTTGTTTTTTTCTTTAAATAAAAAAGATACCCCGGCGCAATAAATTATATATCCTCTAAATTCGGGCAATTATATTATTATTGTTCCTTGTAGCGTCGCGAAACAACGAGTCTTCGAAGCACATTGGCATTCATACAATCCGCATGCGGTACATTGAAAGAAAAGGAATTAAGATCGTCGATGATAACGAAATGTATAGCAGCCGCTCTATTGCCGTGTGCCGATTCAGCCTCAAGCGTGTCAACGATCGCGATCGCGGTAACATGTTAAGAACGTGAGATAGTAGTCGTGCGAAACGAAAACTGCTACGAATGCATTCGCCTGCTATCCTCAGCAAGAGAGAAAGAGAAAGAGAATCTGGTATACATACACATGTGGAAACATATGCTCGTCTACACATTACTTTTCCGCAGTCTCCGCTATTGCTCCGATATCTTTTCCTTTTCCGAACAAATATTTTTCCACACGCCGGTTCGTTGATGACGATGCATTCCTTCCTCTTCTCGCGTGTGCATCTTCCAGACGACGTCGCGCGAAGAAATGAAGACGCGATAAATTTGACTAATTACGTTGTCGCGCGCGGAGGAAAAAGAAAGACTCGTGGGCTCGTTTTATGCGGCACATGCATTTTCGCGCATGCACCGAGCCCTGCGTTGTTTGCAAATTTCAAACATAGCGTCGGGCGCTTGTGAAATGTGCATATGCAGACGCAATCTATTGTAGTTTCGCCCTATTTCCCTTCGATCGTGCTTGCTCGATCATGCGTATAAATAAGTATTTTTCGATTGCGTATCCTCTCGCAGATGTTTTACGCAGATATATATTTATATAATCCTTCGGGAAAGAAGCGTGCGCGAATATTTCTCGATTCTACGGTAATAATGAAACCGCAAATGACCCGTGCTAAGCCGGGATCGTGCAGAAAATTTCAAGGAGGAATCGATATCCTTGATTCCCGCTTCAAGATCCTTGGCGGTGCAATCATTAGTAGCGATAAGAGATAACGGAACATTCTCAGGCGACAGCTTCGTGTACGATAAGGCAACATTCAGGAGCACAATACATATAGACGAGCACAAGAGAGGCACGCGAATTATCAGATATAGAGAGAAGGACACGAATAGGTAGGCTAGAGATAGAAAGGTAGAAAGACAGACAAGGGGCGAAAAAAGGCGCAGCCAAAAATGCTAAAGTGACATATATATACATATGTTCATACGTAACACATAAAGAAAATGTAGAACCTTGAGTGGTCGCGCACAGAAAGATTAATTGCGAAATAAATTTGTCGCGCTTTCTATTTGCTACAATTATTAGCTTTACTGATAATTTGATAACGTATATATGCGCGACTAATCAAGGTGCAATCAATTAAATGCGGGTACACATGTGTAGCCCTTCTATCGATGGACAGCGGTAGCATGAGAAAAAGAAAGAGAATGTACGTAATCACAGAAAGATATGATTGTGATGCACGATCGATATATAAAAGCGTTTCGTGAATTAACGCAAATAGCTCGCGCAGAAATTATATAATCCAGCCGCATAATCAAATATAGTATACAATATATATATCGAGCCATGGTCGCGCGCGCGCGCGCCGTGTCAGGCGCTTATTTTACGTGCCAAGGTGTCCTTACCCTGAAGATACGATCTCCTGACAGGGTGTCGGGGCTAAATGTCTCCCAAGTCCCGTTCTCTAGTAACGTATCGCTCGAAAGGTCGAACTCCCGCGAGCGGTTCTTCGATTTCTGTCGAGAACCAGAGAGGACAGCATTTAGCCTCAGGACTCTGTTTCTATCGGCGATTCGAGATTTTTTTTTTTTTCTTTCCTCTCCCGACGCGTCTACGTGTCTACGTGGCGATCGTTTATCCTCGTTACTTCTTGCTGCCCAACGCCACGTCGCCCGAGAAAAACTCAAAGTCGATTCAAGTTTCGATGCAATAAAGCCACACGCGATTTCGAGATGCTTTTATAAGCAGGAAAAACTTGACATTTTTGCATAATTTCGTATATACTCTTTGTTTATATTTTATATCATACATTGCATCTACAAGCTATGTATTTAATGCATGTAAAGATAAGAGTAATATTTTTGTTTAATGTGTTATTTCTTTCTTTTTTAAAGGTTGATAGATATTGTTTCTTAATGCAAAGCCTTTGTTTCGAAAAATATGTTCTCTTTTGTATTTGTAAAATATAGCAGAAAGTCTTTTATTTCTCCAACGTTTTTGTCTTCACTATTCTGACCGTAAACAAATAACATTAATTTTAATTTATTTATTTATAAACGGAAAAGAGATCCCTTTAATACAAAAAAGAAAGAAAAATGTAATAACAAGTTCAACAAAACTCAGAATAAAATACAGAGAGAATAAATGAGAAAAAGACAGACATAACAAATTAAAAAAAGAAAAAAAAGTAAGATAAAATTATATTAATACTTATGTCTTGTTATGCACTACATGAGGAGGCTCGATCAACATAATGACTGTAATGAAAATTAACAACTTTTATGCATACTATCTCCGTACCGGTCAAAACATTATAAATTCTCGAGTTTTTAATTTTTTGTGACAATCAAATCTAGAAATCAAAACGATATTTTTCTCACTACTTATATGCATTTAGCGAGATAATCTCGTCATTGTGCCTAATTGTAAGCGCGCTGCATTTAAGTATTGATCTGTTTTAAATCAAGGTCGTAAATTTCCCTGTCTTCAATTAAGTCTGCATCGTTTCAACGACGCCTCGTAATTTAATTTGCGTCGGTCGACCTCCAGGGTCGATGCTCGTGTTTGCAGCGGACGTGCGACGTTCATAAAGGTTCGCCGTCGTATTCACAAAGGTTACGAGAGAGGACGAGAGAGAGAGAGAGAGAGAGAGAGAGAGAGAGAAATGGGATGATGCTGTACCGGGAATCTCGTGCTGGGGCTTGTGAGCTAAATCTCTACCCTTTCTACGCAGCGATACTCGGTGACGGGTTACTTTGATCACATCGAGAAAAGAATGCTCTGATGGGAAAACGATAACGAAAAGCGAGGGAGGAGAGGTCGCAGGCAGTCTGTTTCGTGTTGGTGTAATATATCAGACTGTCTTTTTATGGTCCGACAGAATCACAGAGAAAGAGAGACAGAGGGAGAGAGAGAGAGAGAAAGAGAGAGAGAGAGGGAGAAAAAGAGACAGTGCGGCGCCTCCCTGCGAATTGTGCGTCGGTGAAATATTCGCGGACTCTCGAGATAGCGTCAAATTGTCATCGCATGTCTGACGAGACGTGAATGGAAATTTTACGCTTATGTCGCGAGGTGATTCATCGTCGCATTGCGAATTAAAAAATTTCACAGATAGTGCGCACGCGCGCCTATATACAACGAGATAAAAAAAAAGATGATACTTTTTACGCGGGGACAACAATAGAGAAAGCGGGGATCGCTTTGGAAAGATTTGTAGATCTCGGCGATCGCTTTTTTATTCTCACTCGGTCCATTCGTCGATTTGGAAATGTATTTACAAGAAACTTGGGTGAACGGTCAATTGGGAAGACACGGTAATGCACGAAAGAGAATTTTCAAAGAAATTCGTACCTGGAAGAGGGGTTTGTCAGTTGCCGGCGATGCTGGAATCTGGACCGTGTAAAACTTCGCCTCGAACTCAGGTCCATGATCGTTAATGTCCGCCACCTCGATGACGACTCTTGTAGTCGACGACAAAGGAGGACTACCGTCGTCCCTTACTGTCACCTAAAAGCATAAAATCACCGATCACAGTATGAAATAACACAATATATCAGCAGATATACTTGTTACTTGGAGAATCGTAAAATTCTATGTCACATTCAAAAAGATATGATATAATACACAGAAAACGTGTAAAGCATTATTTATTACATTAATATAAATTAATTAATATAAGTGTAAGAATTTAAAAATTAATGAATATTAAAATGAAAAATATAAGGCAAAAGAATATTGTTTGATAAATAATGATATGTTAATTTTATTTTCACAATAATTACATTTCGATAATATGAAGAAGAATGTCCGGAAATTAATATGTATGTAAATATAAATTTTTCATTAGTTATATGATAAAATATTATAAATATATCACTACATACCAAATACCTATATTATTGAAACAGATTTAGCAATATTCAAATACTGAAAAGCCGGCATCGATAATTTCAATAAATAAATGAGTTAATGCAAATTCTGATTAATTCATGGTTAAATTAACACAGACATTGAGCTATCAACAAATCGAATCACAGCATTAATATATCGTTGACTCGATTTATTATTGTCTCATAATGAAAACGTACGATCAGCTTTACCAGGCAAATTTCAATCTCTCAGCACTCATTAATATACAAAATCTGCTCTTGTTTTCTCGTTTCGCGTATCGCAATAAATACTAGTATATTTGAACTCCACGATTATGACAAAGAGAAACATTAGGAAAATGTATGCATAAATTAATATTCTCGTGCAATTATTCGGAAACATATATAAAATACATGTGAAAATGCAGCCTTTATTCATTCGCATCGTAAGGTTATTAATCGGGAAATGGAAAAGGACGGAAGAAAAGCATGTTGGAGAAAAGTCCAGGTGGTATTTCTCCCGGTAATGTGATATCTTTTCAGATTTTCCACCGGTATGACTTTTCGTGCGGCCGCACCCCTTTTTACCGCTTACTACGGTCGTTGTCTTATCGCGCACGTTCCTACCTTCTTTCTTCATGTCCTGCGAAATCCAGGACTCTCATGCGCGAATATCGCACGTACGATCTGTGCAGTCGGCGATGCTGACCGAGAGAAGGAGGTGGAGGAGATTCGGGTCGTAAAACCGAGTGTCCCCGCATCCGAGACGATGTCGCAAATCCAAGATTCAGGCCTTCATACTCGCATCGTCGCGAGAAATGGCGCAAAACGAGATTGAAGTCCGAAATAATCGTAGCAATTTAAAATTTAAATGACGTAAAAAATGACACAAGGTCTTTTTTAGTTGCACTTTAATTAATATGATTTTAAAAATTGCGTAAAAACGTCGAAGAGAGGAATCTTTCTACGGTAAAACGTATGCCGTCAGGTCACTATTTTAGGTCAGACAAACAAGCTTATAATTAACTCTCATGAATAAGTCAGATCCGTTACACCGGATGATACGAGAAATGCTCAGTGTTCGCGTAACTTTAGTTCTGAAATTTAATTTAGTGTTTTTGCCGAAATGACGATAGTCGGTCGCACTTTTGATCCTCGCTTTATTCTTATTTGCCTTGTATCTATAAATCTCAAATGTTTCGTCCCAGTTTCCAGACGTTTCCTATTCTACTTTACACGGATCTATAAATACATCTAATTTCTAAAGCGGCCCTTTGCCGCGTCAACGGTACAGACCAGTAACGAAGTATGTGACTCAGCGCGATGGTGAGCGCTCTATTACGAGATCTGGCAGGCGGTCCATCTATTCGTCCGGCGGAAGAGCCAAACGGACTGATGGAAAAGAGGAAGATAGACAGATAGAGAGACAGGGAGAGAGAGTGGACCGGTTACGAAATTCTCCGTCTCGGGGCCCCATCGTCCCCCGTCGTTCTTCGACGCAATAATCGGGCCTTTCACGAAGCAATTTCCGTCCGGAGGCACACGGGACGGGAACGGAGGAAGGCTATGCGGAGAGACCGCGACGTAAATCCAATGTCCCCCGGGACATCTCGCGGGAGAGGACTACGCGTCAGATCCTCCGGCGTAACACCTGCACTAAATTAGGAGTACGAAATTCCGTTTTATACACCGGACGTCGGATACCCGGGCACTCTCATTTGCGGTACGACGACAATGATGCGACGAAGCTCCCCTGCGCGAAACTACTCTTTCACGGATTTCTCTCGTATTCTCACGTATTCGCGGTGCAGGATTATCTGTGTTCCACAGAATGATACAAGCTTATTAAAGAAAATATACACGGCGAATAAAAGTTTTATTCTATATTTTTAATATTTTTATTAATAGAATTATCATCTTTTTGGGGGTTTTATCACTTTGTGATTAATACCAGAGAGTATTTTATCAAAAAGAGATAAAATTCAGAAAGAAAGGTGATAATTCTATTAATAAATATATTAAAAATTCAGAAAATAAAATGTTTATATATGTGTATATTTTACTACAATGATCTGTCGAAAACGAGATATCAATATATCTTTCTTTTCTTCGGAAGAAAGAAAATGTTTAGAAGATCTAAATAGTTTCAGAACATAACAAAGACAGTTTTTCTCTTCTGCGATGTCACACTTTTCTATTGTGTCAATTATAATAAAATCACGTGTGTTTTTTAAATAAATTTAGAAAATATAATATGTATATCAGCGCTAAAATTTCGCTACGTCGTGCTCACGTTCCTTCAAGGCTATATAAATTTCACCACACTCATCTCCTCGTATCTTCACAAGGCCCGAGAATATATTAAGTGTCGCGTTTCTGGAGCGCCCTATACACGATGAACATGGGTCCTTACGGCGTGGTAGATTTAAACGCTTGGCCGATCGCGCTAAATCCGTCCGAACGTCATCGTATCTCGCCTGGAGGCGTCTCGCAGATTTCCTTCGCGCTCCCTCCGAGCACTCGCAATTTTATCATTTTACTCGGTAAGCGAGAGTATTCGCCCCCTTCAGGCTACTAGAGCGGTTTAATATCGGTTCGCGATCTACGTAAACTGCAAGGAAGAATTGGCCGCGTGTGAAAACGACAAATATGCGAATTCTAAATAAAGACTTACAAGATAGTACATTTATTATTATTATTTATTATATATAAATGTCAAAAAATTATAATTTTTTTATTAAGAAAAATATTAAATTAATAAATATTAAATTGATTAAAAAATTCTGGAAGAAGATGAATATGAAAAAATAATTTAGTAATCTTACAATAACGTAAAATAATATTATAAGAGAGAGATATACAGAAGTTTAAATAATCAACAAAACGGTATTTTCATCTTTAGTAAAATCATGTCATTAAGTGGTAAGGCTACGCGGAAGACAAAACGATGCAGCCGTCGTGACAGTCAGTAATAGAGCCGCATTATTTCTCCGACACGGGCATCGGTTGAGTAACGAGCGACGAAACCGACTTTTCGAATAATCTGGCGATGTTTTTCGACGGGAGAAGAACGCACACCGAGAGAGAAACCGTGTTTTCTTCGTGATTAGGGGTAATAGCTGTGCGTTGCCCGAGCAGTTCTTCAGCATCTTTTCGCTCCCTGTTCATCTCCCGTCACCCACCTTTACCGACGTTCCTCTCGCTCGACTCCCCGTAATTACCTCGATGGTCTCTGATGATTTCTTCGGGCTTAACCCTCGCGTTTGCGGCTAAATCTGAGAGATTCGCCACTACGACGAGATACCGGCATTCGTGTGACAGCCACCATAATATACCCGGACAGCCGCGCGCGGTTTCGCAAGTAGCCGCACTGCTTTCTTCCTACTGATTGTGATCGTCAGGTCGGTCGGATTGCCAATTCGGTGTCATACTTTACGCGAGAAAAAATTATCCGTCATAAATTTCGTGAAATTTTTCGTGAAGCTATTTCCATTATTCGAAATTATTCCCTTTAAGACAATTTCTTTTGTATATCGATAAAACGTCTGGTTTCAGTAAACGCTACCAATGCAGAAAACTATCGTCGAGCATTCGGAGATTCGTATCGCGAGAGAATCCGCATTGTCGACAGCTGAAAGAGCTGCTTCACGGAAGACGTAAATTGTTGACGGCGCCCGGTAGGCATCATTACCTTACGCTTCTCGAAATTGTCTTCGCCTCGAAAGCCGCGCGCTGACTTTTACGGCCCCTTTTATGGTGAACGAATAAGCACGTAGTATACTAACCGCTTGGCGCATTAAAATCCTAACGGAGCCGTGTTAAGGACAGCATTACATTACGATGGCTCCCACATTGCGTCTGCCCGAAAATCAAAATATCTGGGTGCGTAATCACAAAATCGGGAAAGGCTTCTCTCGTCGTTGAGTCGAGCGCGCGATTTAATAATTATTTCGCTTGTATAAAGCAAAACTCTCGAAAGTTCCGCGTAATCCGATCCGCTCTAATAGCGGGGCGGGAAGTCCAATGGGAAATCCGGACTTATCCCGAGGATATCGTAATATTCTCTGATCCAAAGCTCTGTTAATAATAATCGGTCCGTGTCCGCGGGAAATTTCTATTTCAGGTTCTCGCATTACTTAGCCGAAACAAAACCAGCCGGCTAATTTTGCGCCATAATAAATTTGCGTTTCCAACATGCTTCTTCCGCGAATGCTAATTCTCTGGAAATACAAAATTCACAGAGCTTTTTATGTCATCTCTCTCTTTCGCTTTCACACACACGTACATACATACACACACACACACACACACACACATCAGATCTCGCACCGCAATCACGGATACGCACCAATAATACGTTCTATTTGGCAAGTCGAGTTTTGCAGCTTTCTCCGTTCCTTTCCATCTCATCCTCTTCCATTTTTCCGTCCTTTCTCTTTGAAAGTAAACCGACAGATCGTTAAGGGAAATCACTCGGCTTACCGGAGCAGAAAAGCATGCATAATTCGAAGGCTGTCTAAAGAAGGCCCAGCTCCGTGCTGGTTCGCGTGGTCGAAACCGTTTCCGGCGACCGTTCGCTCCGAGGATTTACGTTCTCGCGCACGGAGTATGATTTCGGAAATGACTACATGGTAGATTGATTATCATAAAAGATGAATAGAATAGGCGACCTATAAGTTGGTCAAAGACACCGCAATCGCAATTGCGTTACGAGCTAAATTCATTATTCATCGGATCGCCGATGGTTATAAATTCACTTTATCTGTCGATGTAAGATAGGATCGCAATGTATCAACAAAGATGCATTTGTCAATTCTCAAATTTTGATGGGACGTGTTAGATCATTCATCGATATAATCCGAATCTGACATTGAGCTATAGACCGCTTGTTTGTTTTTAAAGATGAAAAATAAAATCAATATGCTGTTTTCTTTCAAGGATCAATTGAGATTCAATAAAGAAATACATAAATTGTATGTATTGACTTGCCAATTACATATATTCTTTTTTAATGAATAAATTTTAACAGTAATATATTTTTTGCAGTATTTTTATATTTTTTTTAGCTCCGATCGACCATTATTTTCTGCAAACATCCCACATGTGTGTGTATATAAATATTAATAAAAATTAAAAACAAAAGTAGAAAATACACAGAGTATACCCATAAAATAAAATGTCAAAGGATCGCAAATATCCAAAACATCTGTAATAAAATTGGTTTTATTTTGATTTCAAATAGTTGTTATTTATCTCCCCCCTTAGCCACCTCGCGAAAATATATATAAGCGTTTAAAATAAAAATAAAGCTAAAACTACAGTTTTGATATATATATATACACATCTTATAAATATTTTAAATTTGAATATTTAAAATCGGAAAATGTAAGACAGGAGGGAAAATTATGGCAATATAAAATTTATCTTTGACATTTATCTTTTAAAATAATCATATGCAGAATCAACAAGCCAAATGCAAGGGGAGATAATTAGATTCATGCGCATTCGTCTATGCGGGATAAATCACACACGTTCGAAGCATTAGTCATCTACGAAAAACGCTGAGCGAGCCGGCATTTATCTCCGCGTTACGACGTACGGTTGTCGTAGGAAAATCGGCGTGTATTATAACGCACCAAGTCCGAACGGAAGCGTAGTCGTCGCGAACGTGCGGAAAAAAGGGTGAAGGATAGCGCGAAGGACCGATTCGTACCTATCCTTATTAATATACGCGGCGCATAGTGAAAATGCCCGGCGGCGCATTTGAAATATGTCCGCGTGCATCTAGAGAAGAGGGTATATTTCTCGGACGGTCGGAGAGAAGAGTGTGAAAAATCGCGCCTATTAATAAGACTGCGGCAAAAACTCCTCGGTCGAGGGGGTGGTTTTAGCGGGGCCGATGGTTCGCGAGTCGCCGGAACTTACGCATAACGCTTTCCTCGAGATACG
This sequence comes from Formica exsecta, assembly GCF_003651465.1. Lineage (NCBI taxonomy): Eukaryota > Metazoa > Arthropoda > Insecta > Hymenoptera > Formicidae > Formica > Formica exsecta. The sequence continues at coordinate 223,084 of NW_021850942.1, forward strand.
ACGTTATCGATCGCGTAATACTTTCAAGGAGAAACGGCCGTGCAGAGGGGATAGAATTGAACTCGAAGATCGGTGGAGGTCGAATTTTCATATTCGGTGAAATAAAAAGATTTTGTGTTTCAAAAATAATTAATAATAGAGAAGAATAATTGCATGCTCAAATAGAAAAAGAGAAAAAGAGAAAGATTTTCCAGGCAAAAATATATTATAAGGTCTTTAAATAATTTTTAACTTCCTTTATTTCCCACGCGAATTTCCTTTTTATTGTTTTAGAAGGCAGGCAGATATGGGAAATTAAATAAAAAATTTGCTGCGTCTATAAGAGTGGCACGTGAGCTGAAAATTGATTCTTACGTGCTCTTTCTCATGGATTATCCATCGGCGACTTCGATTTGCATTCAAGTACGCCCGGTCGATCATAAATTTCGATGAAATACTCTCAAGCCGATACTTCAAGCAGTACTTAGTAGAGAATCGACTATTCTACGATAGTAAGCAACTTTCTGGCTTACTTTGAATATCAGAAGGAGCGCCTAAAGCGCATCTTTACAATAAAAGGCCATCGAAAGCTTGATCGAAAAAAAGGACAGTCAATTCAACGTTATGCTCGCCAGTAACAGACAATGACTATGCCATAAATGAAGCTTTCGGACAAGTACTAGACATATATATTTGTACGCAGTTTCTTCATATCTTTTATTACAATATAATTTTATTTCAGATTACTTAAGTTTACTCAATTATATGGCAAAGGAACATGATGCGATTCATTGTCGTTACGTGAATCTCGTCGAAAGCGAAACGACATTGTCAATGTTTCAGATTTATCGAGCGAATTATACGACATGTAAAAAGGGTGCCTGGCGACGCGAGATACGCGCGAGTAGTGGAAAAATGTCTCTTCGTGACAGGGCACAACCATGAGGATGCAGTCGAGATCCGTAAATTATGCGTGGAATTATGAAAAAGGGGGACACACGGTCGTCCCGGTCACATCGCAACCGGGTTCCGCAACGTCGGCCGACCTTTCATGCCAAAATATACCGGCGACCGGCCAGCATCCGCGCCCTTTGACATCGGTTATACATATCGGTTATGGGGCATATCGATGACAGATAAACGAGTTTGGCGAGCGAGCCGTAAAAAGAAAGTCTAACGATCCAAAAGCGCGGAATCTACGGGATATGCGGCGCGTTTAGATGCGCATGCTGCCAATAACGCTATTTCAGCCGATATCAATTTCGCCAATCCTTGAACTAACATAGTTACAGGGACGATGCGATAGATGCTATTCGAAAATAAAACAGATTTTTAACTAGTATAGGGAAAG
>NW_021850942.1:224625-244984 GCF_003651465.1 Formica exsecta
TATATATATATATATATATCGAAATTGAAACTAATAACCGCATTCTACGATATTACCCATGACAATTTGCTGGAATTCAATAAAATTGCGAATTTGGCTTTGTTACGCATTATTCGCAGCCACAATGTTCAGAAGCGTTTATATTCAACCGCAGATACACTGCTATCGTGCCCACAAATTTGAAATTCCTCGCTAATAAGCGTATTTTATCAAATGCTACGTACACGTGATCGATGCTGCGAAAAAAACATATTTAATCAGTTAATCAGTGGTTAAAGCAGCGAACGGATAGAACTGTCGTTTAGTCACCAGTTAGGCATTGGAAAACGCTTATGGCAACCTCGCGAGATGGCTAAGTGTCTAGATAAACATTGAAAAACTGCTATCTAAGATAGGAATAAAGCTAACTTTTACCCCAGATGTTCCGAATATTCGCGATCCTTTGATATCTTAATTTATACCCCGTGTATTTTTCGCAGAAATTATTGATTAATTTTAAGAAACATTAAAAAAATATAAAATTATATAATTAAATAGATGTCTCAAATCTTTTAAAAAGATTGAATGTATAATATTTCGTAAGTTCTCTAATATTAAACATATTAACGAAATCCAGATTGATCTGGTATCGAGCAAAGACCTTCAAACTTTGTCGTAAACTTGCGATTTTCATTTCTCATTGGTATAAACAAACCGAGACTCCAAAGATGTTATCAGAGAAAGCATCGCGCGTAATTGCGGTCGTTAATAATTGGAATTCCTGTCTGGAAGGCCAACCGAAGGCGCACACGCCATATCAAACATCGAGTAGATGCGACCGTGCGATAGTATTTTCTTTTTTTTTCCCAACTCTCCCCGTTTAATCGTAAGCGTAAAATTTATCTTCAATTAAGGAGTGCTTCCTAAGGCGTGCAATTAATAATTCTAATTAGTATTACTAGGCGAGTATGCGCTTTATCTAGATGACTATCGGATTTCCTCCGGAAATATTCCATCACGATAAACACCCAAGGATCTTCCATAAGCAAAGCGTAATTTCCTAATCGAAACCGTGATCAGTTTCAATAATCAATCGCGCCTCGACCGATTGCGTTTCGATCTGAAACGCGATACAATGATTCTAAGCGGAGCTGAGCGGATTATCCGGTTTCTTTCTTCGCATTTGCCTTGTATCTCGCTCTTCATTCGGCCGTAATATATGAAATATACTTGTGCCGCGGAATTTCCGCCATAGAGATTCCTGGATATTCATCATGATTATTTCTATCTACCCGCGAGCTCTTTTGCAATGTGCTGTGAGACGTAAACAGAAAAAGGGACTAGGCGAATGAGAGTAGTGCCGGGTATTAATTAAATACCGTTCCTGCACATAATGTATACCGAAAGCGTCCAGAGAGCAAAGCCCTTTTTTTTGCGCTTCATATTTCACTGGGAAAAAAAGTGAGAAGAGAATCAAACGATTGTTACACTCGTTGCAAGATTTAAACATTAATTCTCTTAATGTCGATGCAATTCATATCTCTATAGTAAAATTTTTATAAAATTAACTTCTTCTCTCAAATGTACAAATTCTCAATCTACAGTATATAATCATATAACAAAGAATCTCTGAGATTCGTGGAATAATCTCGCGAAATTAAAAAGATGTACTATTTGTAAAACACGATTGTTGTGTGTGGGCATGATTATTATTTTCATCCGTGTACAAAATATTTGCAGGTTTACCGCACGCGTACGGTGAGAATTCGAGATATTTTTGCATTCTTCTTCCTGAGATACAAAACTTCTTATTCCCAAGCAAAATACGAGGGACCACCCTATACGATACTACCCTATTGTTTCTCAGTTCCTTTGACGATGGCATCGCGCAGTGCTTTCTCATTGTCACGGTAACGTCACGTGCACCGAGACGGAAGTTTCCATTGCGCTGCAAGAAAGATCCAGACATCGAGAGTCGAGCTTCGCGACGATAATCCTCACAGTGCGCGAAAGACGGTAAGAAGAATGTCAATTAAGCGACTTCAGTGATGTTTCCGAGTGTCCGAGCGACACCGGCTTCCATCTCATCCTCTTCCATTTTTCCGTCCTTTCTCTTTGAAAGTAAACCGACAGATCGTTAAGGGAATATCACTCGCTTACCGGAGCAGAAAAGCATGCATAATTCGAAGGCTGTCTAAAGAAGGCCCAGCTCCGTGCTGGTTCGCGTGGTCGAAACCGTTTCCGGCGACCGTTCGCTCCGAGGATTTACGTTCTCGCGCACGGAGTATGATTTCGGAAATGACTACATGGTAGATTGATTATCATAAAAGATGAATAGAATAGGCGACCTATAAGTTGGTCAAAGACACCGCAATCGCAATTGCGTTACGAGCTAAATTCATTATTCATCGGATCGCCGATGGTTATAAATTCACTTTATCTGTCGATGTAAGATAGGATCGCAATGTATCAACAAAGATGCATTTGTCAATTCTCAAATTTTGATGGGACGTGTTAGATCATTCATCGATATAATCCGAATCTGACATTGAGCTATAGACCGCTTGTTTGTTTTTAAAGATGAAAAATAAAATCAATATGCTGTTTTTTACCCTATTGTTTCTCAGTTCCTTTGACGATGGCATCGCGCAGTGCTTTCTCATTGTCACGGTAACGTCACGTGCACCGAGACGGAAGTTTCCATTGCGCTGCAAGAAAGATCCAGACATCGAGAGTCGAGCTTCGCGACGATAATCCTCACAGTGCGCGAAAGACGGTAAGAAGAATGTCAATTAAGCGACTTCAGTGATGTTTCCGAGTGTCCGAGCGACACCGGCAGTAAAACGAAGGGTTTCGTAGTGGAGACGGAAAGGTGGAATGTAAAAAGAAGGGACGAGATACATAGGGTGGAAAAAAGAAAACTTCGAATTTCCACTTTCTTTCGACCTTACGCTTATCGATTATCCCTCGCCTTATAGTTGCTATTGCGTGATGTGCATAACTTTCTGCTTTCTACGTGAATTTTTTTATTCAAAAATATGTTTAGGAGAATTCTTCACTACTTGTCAATTTCATTACATAAGTTTTTCCTCGTCCTTCGTGTGCTCAACATAATAAGAAGCTGAATAAGCAATTTAATCCGCGCGATTGATAATGAAGGAATAATCGGTAAAGCTTATGATAAAAGAAAGCACTCTGTACACTCATTAATTATTCGCGGCGGGAAGACTTTGTGAAATTGCGCAAGTTTTCCCGCAAGGAGGTGGCAGGAGAGGCCACGGGGGAGACGATCGTTTTCACGAACTCTTGTTTCTAGAGCCGAGACTCATTTAACTCGGTTACGAACACAAACACGCTGTTAACAACCCGCATCGGAGGATCAAAGCCTCTTAAAGTGATTTCCTGGTCGCGGCATGGAATCGTCGGAGAATTCCTGTAATGATGTCTAATGAAATCAGACCCATACGAGACAAGCTTAAATGTCAGAGAGTTTTTCAGTCTGCCCATTGTGTATTTTGCGGAAAATGTCATGTGTGTTCCGAAATAAATTTTAAATACTATCCACCTTATTCGAGATGCAAATAACACTATGTTGCAAATAATTTTATTATGTATTATAGTATAATAAATGTTAATGTTTAATTTTCGAAATACAAGAAAGATACACGATTCGCTTTGATTTTCGATTATAATGCTGCTATAAAGTACATTTAATTCATTCGCTCAATGGGGGCGTTGAAAATTTAAATTACGCCATGCGAACGAGCGAGAACATGGCCATTAAAACCGATAACGTGCAATTTAATTTAGGGCGAGCGTATGCTCATGTTAATTACGAAACACTTTGCTACCATAATGGTCCACGCGTTCTTTTTTTTTAACATTACCTGATACGATTTTACAGCATTAAAACCGCTTTAATTCTGGATAAATAAGCTATTTTCGAATGAGTTTCAAAATAATAGTATAGATAGCATAAATTGCTATATAAATTGCTTAAAATTTGTTCTGAAGATATGATGTCATAATTTCGCGAATACTGTAATAAAATCTATGGATTGTGATTACTATGCAATTTTACGGACGATGATATTTAGATATTATAATCACTGCGCTTTCTATTATTTTAAAAGAGAAAAAAAAATCATAAAATGGTTTCTTTTCTAGAAATAGAACAAAGACAAGAAGCTCTCTCTCTATTCATGATTTTATTTGCAAAATTTTCCTAAATGCGACAATGCCAAAGTGGTATCAAACAAGTAATGTTGGTATAAGGTTGTTAGAAACTGCAATAGAGCCGGAATAATATGCAGAGAGAGACACGTATTGCAACTTTTGCGATCAAGGTGAAACTGTGCGAGACTCATATGCGTGAATCTTTAAAATTTACGGAACGGCATTGTTATATACGATGCGTCTCTCGTTTCGCTCATAATTACATTCATTTGTCGATTATCAAGTTTAATCTATCTCACCTTTCCCCCACTTTAGAATCCTTTTTTTACCATCTTAGCGCGGATATTGTACTTTTCAAAAAGAAAAAAAATCCTGTTCCATCCAAAAACCTTCTCCTCTTTTTACTTCTACTCCTCTTTCTTTCCGTCATTGTCTCAAGTCGTCAAATTAATCTTAATTAATTACGATGTTGCAAAATGTGCTCCGGATGATTGAAAACTCTATTAATTACGTTGAAATTTTAAAAATGATACACAGAGGTAGTAGAAGGAGGACATGGATAGGGACCACTTACCCTATCAATCGCATTCACCTCGATTCTATAGCCGCGAAAGAAGCCTCTCCGTGAAATTGGCATCGATCTGTTCCTGCTTTTATCGTTCCGGCGAAATTTCAGTGTCTACCGCCGTACACGACGTGAGACTATCGCGTGAGCGCTCCTTTTTTAATCCCGATGCAGGTAGAAATTCTCCGAAAGGCTCCGACGACGACTTCCCCGGAGAAATGTCTCGTCTCTCCTGTGTCTCACCCCATGACCCTTTTTCTTCTACCATCTTAGCGCGGACCACTGTACCTTTTCAACCCTCCGTTCCATCCAAAGCCTCCTCCTCCCCCCTTTCCTCCTCCTTCACCCTTCTCTGTTTCCGTCGTTGTCCCAAGTCGTCCATTCGTTTTCCAGCCTCCCTCGCCCTTCCCGTTCATACTACCCCTTTTCTCACTCTCAAGTTAGCCTTCTCGCTTTTATCGTTGAAGGCAGCAGATTTTCCTCATTTTACTTTTCAATCTCACGAAAGATGCGATTTTCTTCCTCATTTCCACTCTGACAATATTGAGGGAGCGCCGTTGGAGTAAAGAGAGAACAGAACCGGCAGTTCTAGAACTTTGTCGACAGTATCGTCGAGAAATGGAATACGAATGGATGGGCGAAAAGAGGAAGGGTGCGGCACACTAATCTGTCTATCTATCAGCTGTTAGTATTAGCGCGCCATTAGAGAATACGATTTGCTCTAACGACTACGAGCGATTAAATCGTCGTTTAAACGTTGCCAACTGCGAAGGCACAACGTGTTTCGAATTCGTTCCATTTTCTTGAGTTTACTCGCATTTTGAGCTTATTCGTAATTACATTGCTACAAGAGAATTTTAAAAGAAAAACGAAATTTCTCGCCTTTGACTTACCTCCAATACATGTTCCGCTTGATTCTCGCGATCGAGCTTTCTGCCGCTGGTGCTGATGAGACCTGTAACAATGAATGCAGTAGCGATTAGGAAAATGTCCGATCATTAATAACGCGATAAATGACGATCGAAAACGGGATATCTATTCGGGCAGGATAATAAAACGGTGGCACTTTGCACGATGATTCTCCCCTCGATAAAATCCCGCACAGAGGAGATACAGAGGAGTACAATTCTCGAATTGCGGGCGAATGGAAGAACCTCCATTACCGAGACAAAGATCGGCCCGATGAAACAAACTCGACGAAATTACAACGTTCAGATTTTGCGGCGCGGAGTACCTTGTCGTCTCTTTCAACCGCTGCGATATCGAGCTTTATTTTAACGTCGCACGGACGTACAGCCCTTTTATCATGGGCGTGGACATCGCCCAAAACTCAATTGGGCAAAAATTCGCGGACATGAAGTTACTGACGTTCGAGAAAAATTCTTCCAATTTACTACGTACTTTACGAGAAACGAATCAAAAAAGGACGAACGCTCGCAAATGCGTTCCTAAATTTGGCAAAATAAAAGATGTTTTTATAAAAGAATTAACTGGAAATATAAAAAAATATTTTTAAAAGGACATAAGTACGGTGTAGAGTTTGTCTAATGGAGGTGCGCGTGAAGCCTACACAGAGATGCAAGCGCGACGCTTCAACAAAGCGACACCGTCAGACAAAAAAAAGGAAGCCATGAATAGCGGGCGCGCAACCGCGTTGTATAAAGGCAAGAGCGGCTTTTTTGTATTAGTCTTACGGCTTCCGGTGTGTGACGGCCTAGATTTTATATTACACCGCGAGCTGCTAATCGAGTTACAAGGAAGCCGTTGTCGTTCCGCTCGGAGCCACGATCCGCCGCGCCGACAAGGCAGTGCTGACTCTCATAACTTTCGCTTTGCGGCCCCGTTATCATCAGCGTGGCGTGAATCCGAACTCGTACAACTGATACGTACGAAGCACTGCCATTAAAACAAACTAGTTTCACGTTTTCGTTGAGCCAAACGCTTCGTCCGCGTACTGAAGCGTAGGGTAAGAGGGCACCGTTATTAGAGCCGCGGTAGAACGAAAATGCAGAAACGCGAGGTGCGGAAATATGAATCATCTCAAATCTAATCTTCCTTGTTATTTAATCGAATTCGCCATTTCGAGCGAATTGATTAATCGCTCGATCCTTTTTTCTCGAATTTTATCGACAATTTCGAATGTAGCGACTTTTGGACGCGCGCATACTTTCCTTTTTATCTCTAAATAGAAAGCATGAGAAAAGGGGACGAAGACCGGAAAGACGGGCGGGAGCGGAAGTGCCGCGATGGACAGGAAAAAAGGGGAATTGAGGGAAATGGCGTTCGATCGTGCCGCGAACGTACAAGCGACCCTCGGCGCTGTAGAGCGCATTTAAATAATTGCTTTTCGTTTTCGTTCCTCACCCTCTGGATCGCGTCGAACCCGAGGGTTCGCCCCGACCTGATACGAATGCACACCCACGCACCCTCGCGCACGCGTGCACACGCGCGCGTTATTGCCAGCAGCGTGTTTGACCGCGAATAAGCCCGGAACAAAAAATTCGTTATCGGAAATCAGAGTGCGGGATCAGGCGAAATTATTTACGATATTATCCGCGACGCGGACAACACGATCGCAGGATGGTATAGCGATGCTGAATGAGAGTTTCGACAGGCGTAACGATGAATTTATTTTCTGTCGCGCGCGTGGATCCCAATGGACGTTTTGAGAGGACGTTTCTCGTGAAACGCTCGACGGAGTAATATTTTATGATGATAATGAAAAATACTGCGAGAGATAACGGGCTTCCGGAGCAACTTCCGGAATATCGTTTAAAAGACCGCTCGTTGAGAAAGTTTTTTATCGGAATTACTCCCTTATGACAAACCAAGATTATCTGTCTTTCACGAGGTTTTATGAAATTTGCCTAGGTCTCGCGCCTATATTAAAGAAATTGCGAGTATTTTATGGCACGAATAAAAGTCAAAGGGTTGATTAACTAGGTCAGCATGGAGCGTTCTAAAAAATCGAGACTCTTGTCGATGACATTTTGAGAATTATACTTATAGATATAGAGTATTCCATTACGTAAAAATAACACGTGTAAAATTTTTACGAGGGCGAGAGAGAAAATATTTTGATATTTTGTCACAATCTCTTGTCAGTTTCGCTGCCCTTATTAAAACATCGAGGCGCGTTAATCGAATCGAATTGCGATCGTTTATAACAATAACAGGACGCGAGCAATCAGCGACGTATATCCGTGATATAAAATCTCACATTTTTTTCATTTTTCGCGTAATTAATGAAATTAGTCGGACATACACGCGGAGCCGTTTAACAAAAAGCCTGGGATTTTTAAAAGCGACCCGCGGAGCACGGGCCATCAAAGCTTAGTGAGTTTAATTAATACCGCGTTTTACGTCCTATTTACCCGTTATATAACGGCACACGAACGAGGGGAGAGGAAGGGAAAAAAAGAGAAGAGGGGAAACATATTTTTGCAATGTGGCAACGTGTGTTACGCGCCAAAAGCGCGATTAACTGCGCGATTAGTTACACGGGGGTCGTGTGACGCTTACGATGGCAACGTGCTGTTCGTTCGCTCGTGTAAGCTCGTTCCCGCGGGCGAGGTCGTATTACTCGACCAAGATCTATCTAATCTAATTTCGTACTGCCGTATAACACCACCATTGTTCTCCATCGTCGTATCTTACGCTACGTGCCACTATAACTAGAGAGACCCCGCGTGCGAGTGCGCCGGTTAACACCTGAGATATGTCCAAACCTTCTCATGTATCGCGTTATGTTCTGTCCGAAATATCTTGTTACGAAAAGCACATACACGCTGGCATTCGTAACTAAATCGTCAAAGACTCGAAAAGAGGATATTATTTCATTGCCTCTATTCGAAATTCAGAAGAATGTTATTGCCTTTTTAACGCAACACGTGACTCCTCTGTACGTTTACGAAACTTTTATTTGCATGCATCAGGCTATAGTCTTGGATTGTAAAACAACACACTGCCTCGCGCCACATAATAATGTTAATGAGGGCGGAGAAACGACGGTGTGTAATCATAAAGCACGTGCATGCGATATACCGTGACGCGTTATTTCAGCGTGCATTCTAGGGCGCATGATAGAGTGTAGCTTTTTGCCGGGCTGACCTTTTCCATCGACATCGCCCCTTTCTCGCGCGACGTTCTGGGAGATTAAAAAAAAAAAACCTCGGTCTCTCCTTGCTTGTTATCGGGCGTTTGCGAAAATTGATCGAAAGACCGCGGCCGCGGATGATTGATGTTGCGCGGAATGCGCGCGAGGATGCAAAAGAGGGTGACCGCGCGTAGCGAAAGCGAAGGGGATGCATTAATCGAGTGACCCGGTGATTTAATTGCGGAAACGAGCTCCTGGCCTGGGGCCGCTCTCTGCAAAAAGGCGATACGCTTTTACAGCGAAGATCCTCCAATAAAAGCAGAGAAACAATGTTACAATTAAGTCGCGCGACACACCATGCTTCAGCAAAAACGATTGGTTTAAAATCAATTTAGGATAGATTAACACATATAAATAAGACGATGTAAAATGAGAAGACAATAAATCAGAAAATATGTATGACGAAATTAATTAGAACCAAACTTATTAAATAAATTAAATAAAAAATTAATTAACATTGCTAATAATTAGAACTTTATAAGAAATGAAAGAATATCGTCAGAGAATCCCTAAACAAAACGCGCATAAAAAGTGCCCTCTCCTTAGCATATAACCAGAGAGGTTTCGAATTCCACTCTGGCCGTGCCTTTATAATACGATAATTACCAGTTTAATTGCACGATTATGCGTTATAGTATAACTTGAGCCGTAATTCATTCTGGTGAACAACGCACCATGTAATAATCCATATTGTCGTGATTAGCTAATCAGTTTCGTATTACATTGCTAGTGTCATGGAAATAAAATACGGTTACTCAAGTCTACTTTATACTATCAATAATCCTCGCATGAGTATTTACGGTAGAATTTTGTCATAAAGTTTAAAATTAGTGTTGCGTTTAAAAAGAAATTTTTGTTCGCGTGTCGATCGGAAATTAAAATTGCATATAATTAACTATCTACATTTCGCTTGTTTGTTGTAAATTTACTGACTTAGCTAGAGATACAGTGTAACTAGATCCGAAACGGACTTTGGAGAATACAAGACTAGATCTTACGAGGAGTATCGCATATCCAGTAGTTTGTTTGAGCCCACGGCGAAACTCCACAAGATATCGTATAATACCGTCATTAAGAAATACCGCAATCGTTCTATTACATGCATAGCCTCCCGACAAAGCATAATAATACCAAGTAAATATGAACCTGTGGTATGTTTGTGCCACGAAGGAGCGAGCCGGCGATACATCGCGCGAAAGTAAAAATAACGCAGATATAAACTGTTTATATAGTTGTAGCTTAATTGATCGTAATGCATAAAGGCGGATAATTGGATGCAATCAGCCGCGAGCTCAGCTGTCGCAAAAATCGAGCGACGTCGATAAACAACAACGCGTCTATAATAATCCCGCCAGACGCGCGAAAAGAGGCTATGCAACGATCGATCCGCAAAAAAAAATCGACGATACCTCTTCTTCGACAACGGTGGAAACCAATTTAGTCGACGTTACATGAAATTTGGGAACTATCTACCCGTTGCACTACGCGCACTAATTGCTGTCGCTGGAGTGGCATCGCCGCTGGGATGAAACCGGGGACAAGAGTCGGCGGCGTTAATAGTTTCCGATACAACAGCAAACTCGCGAGATATATGATATCTATATTTTTATTGTTTAACAATCTGTTTCGATTTCATATTAACGTTCCTGTTTATATTATACATAGACTTGTTTATTTCAATAATAATTGTATGGCGTGCACAATAATTATATATATAATCTATAATTTATAATTTTATAATAATATAGAATGTTGAGAAAAAAATATACCCTGCATATTAATATATGTGAAAGAATATCTAAATATTCGATGTAATATAAACGATGTAACAACGAGAGAAAAAATATTAGTGAGATTTCTGATATATTTTTTTTTCATTTGTTTTATATAAATATAATTACAATTAAACTATGAGTATAGGCTCTCAAGATCAGTACTAATTAACATACAAATAGCAATTTAGAACCAGCGCTGGTTTCGAAGCGCATACTTTATATTAGTTATAAATTAGACATTAATTATAAATTAGACATTAAATGTATAATTTATAACTAATATAAAGTATGCGCCTCGAAACCAGTACTGGCTCTAAATTGTTATTTGTATGTTAATTAGTAAATATAACTAAATAAATAAATAAATAAAAAGTTGAGCAAAAAATAATTATCATGGCATAAATACATTTTAATTTTTCGCGACAAAGGTTCGATAATAGTTATGTCAAGAATACAAGACTCGCGCATGAACGTTATTTCATCGATGATAACCCAATGGTATTCGCAGCAGACACGATTGATCGGTTATAACCGTAGTATTTTTCGTTTTACGTATAGCAAAAAGCGACCGCAATATGTATATCGAGCCGTGTTTTATTCCCCTTTAAGGCACGTTCGGTCGAATACTTGTCCGATTTTTTTCCTCGTATGTGAAATACGCGACGACGAGCCAGGCCAAGTTTTGCACAATCCCGCACATTAAAAGTTTCGCGGATGAATAGCGCGCAAAGGGGGATTGGCCAGCTGGCGAAGTGGAAGTTTCCGGGATTGGTCGACGACGATGAATATAAATCAAATGTCGGCTGACTTTTTCCATTGTGAAGCATCTCCCGGTATAACTGACTCTCATTTTGCGTACTAATATCGATCGCAAACGACTTTCGAAGAATGCAGAATGTCCGTTGTTTGCGATGAAAATGCCTGGCTGGATGCCAGAAAACCGGTATAATCTCGACGAGTTCAGATTTGAATTATATAAACGGAACTCTAATGTCTATTTTAATAAACTTCTCTCTTTTAATGTTTTTTATCGCTTAAAAATTTTTATTTTATCACTAACTTTGCGCAGTATTTTTACGTAAGCTTCCAGCATTGAAAAATTGCGATTTCATTTCCTACAAGTTACTTTTTGTTTCTGCGTGTTTGTAATTCATATATTATTTCGTCACATTAAACATAACTGCCTGTTACGTTATTTATAGAGGTTCTAAAGTTACAAAGGCATGACGCTGTCCTAGATCTAACGAGCTTGCGAGATAGGCACTCTCATCGTTTTATAATTCCCGAGCGTCTCACGCGAGGAGAAACGCTAAGCGAAACGATAAAGGGACTGATGAATATGGATCGACGTTCGATCACTTGAATTTGCATGCACGGCCAGGTGAGGCAAGAACAACGTATCTTTAGACGTGCCTATATATCGACGGAATGCATTATTACGTCTCGTCCGTGAGGCACGTCAACGGAATAAAGATGGATCGCGCGCGCCTCTCTCTCTCTCTCTCTCTCTATCTGTCGAGAACATAATTTTCTATATATTACGCCTACAATACTACGGAACCATCGGTGATATGTATCGCCGGGTCATTCACAAGGAATCGATATCTCGACCTATCCCTCGATTCGACGACCGGTAACGAAGATGAAGATTCGACCGAGACTCCTTTCACACAGAAGCAACCAATCTCCTGGTTCCGCGTAACGGATCTATTAAAACTCTCGTCCGGCGAAATTGAGCTCATTACCGGCTGCTACCGGGTGTGGCTAAAGACCCGTCATCCTGATCCTGCCGCGAGACCGTATTATTTCGCCGCTGATGCGATACGAGCCGCGCCGCGCCATGCCGAGAGCTCGAAAGACTCACCGGTGGTGGAGTTGATGAGAAAATAACCCTCCGGATTGCCGCTGCTGATGGTGAAGACGAATTGCTGGGGCGAGACGTCGCGATCAAAGGCGCGGATCTGCAGGACGCTCACGCCGGCGGGCGAGTTCTCCGGCACGGAGGGATAGTAGACCGGAAGTTCGGTCAGCGGCGTGTTATCGTTCTCGTCCAGCACCTCGACGTAAACCTGCACACGCACGGAGAGTCGGCTTTGAATTATCCGTTAAATAAAAACGCGTGCGAAATTTATTTGCGATCGTAAGAAAAAGGCAAAATAAAATCGCGTCGTTTATTTATAATTCTTAGATTACCGCGATAGTTTTCCTTTACACATTAACTATTTTTTATACATTAATTATTTTTTATCATTAAATTAAATTTTATCATTAATTTTTATATTTACATGTATTTTTCCAAATTTACGAAGATATTTGTAAGACATGGAACGAAATTTATTGCTTAAGGAAAACGAAAAAAGATATAAAATCGAAATAAAAATACATGACATTTATAGCGCATCGAGTATAAATGATAGCATTAATTCCTTTACAAGAATACGATTTTGCGATTTTTTTCGGAAATCTCTAAAAATTACAAAATCTCGAAACTTACTTGCAGACTGGAACTCAATGGAACGACTCCATGATCCTGGGCGTAGACTGTCAACCAGTATCCCCTTTTTGTCTCGACGTCAAGCACAACTTTCGTCCTGATGTTTCCTGCAACAAGTATAGAATCGTGCAATTAACTCTCGGGAATGGAAATGTGAACATGACGTGCGAACGAACACGTCGCGATAATAACACTTGATCATCTATCTTTAATAATTTAAAAGAATTATCAATTTTCATTTCACGATCAGATACTATCTTGTATAATGAAATATATCTCAGGTGTACCCGTCAGGCGGCTTTTGGTATCAATATTAAAAATACGAAATAAAATCGTGAGACCTTTTGCACTCTCGCATTCGATATCCACATATCAAGACTCAAAATGAACGGAAAGCGGCCGGTTCGCGAACGGAAAAAAAAAAAAGGAGGCAGCGATATTTATTTCTCCACCTTGTGCAAAGTGGTCAGCAACAAGAGAGCCGAGAGGTATGCACGTCATCGCGCATATGCGTGCACCAACCGAGTGCGCGCGAACACGTCTTCGACACGGTTTTTTGCCGCGAATTCGCCGGATGCACCGGCGGTTTCTTGCTCGCGACCGATATTCCGCGTTCCGCGCTTCTCCTCGCGGTTTGTTTAATCATCGCCGGGATTAAAGAACGGCGGTATAAACGGCGGCTGGTGTCCGATTACGTTCTCGCGGCGGGAGTACCGGGGAGAGGAAGAATCGTAAAAGCCGTGGCCTCTTCGCTTACGATTTTTGGCGTCGATAATCAACGTCTTCCTCACGTCCGCGAGGTTTCGGTCGTCGTGCAATTAGCGAGACATCGAACTCGACGTTTCAACCGACGTCGATCGCCGACCGGGATAACGGACTCTCGATCGTCGAGTCTACCGGAACGTTAATTAATGAGCGTTAATTAGAAATCCGGGATTCGTAAGGATCGCCGCATGAATCATAAATTGTTCTTCCGGGGAGTTTTACCCACGCTCGTTTCTCTCTCCGCGCGTGTAACTTCGTACACTCGTATCACGATGTTGCGAATGCGCATCTTTGAAAAATGCACGCTGAGCCTCCTGTTAAGCGGTGGCATGCGAGATGGTTTTGTTGCCGCTTTTTCCTTGCAGCTTCCGCGCATCGTGTGCATGCTCAAATCCTAGCTGCAGTTTTCGTTGCAGGCTCTGTCCGTCTCGAGTTAGTGTACATGACAAGGGAAAAAAGGAGTACATATTTTATAATTTCCTTTATGTTGTGTAATCGCGTATACGCTGTTCGTTATAATTTTTTAGGGAAGGAATATTATATCACGAATAAAATATATTTCGCCATGCGCTATTTAATATTATCATCATTAAAAAATGCGACTTTAAATGAGGGCGAAAAAATTAGCTCCTCGACGATTAACTAAATATACCGTGGGAATTGTTAAATCTTAATTAACCGCAAATGAACGTTGCCATATATATAATGTGATGCGCTGCTATATTTCATCTCCCCCTTATACCATCGTTACCTTCGCGTTATACGTTCTTCTGTTCGTTCAACTAAAGCAGATGAAAACACGCGCTTAATAGAGGGCGAGCCGGCAAACGCATAAAATTTAGTACCGTAAACGCGACTTATATACAGCATTCACCGTCGTCATATAACGAAAGAACGAGCCTGGGCAACATGGTTCTGAGATTACAAAAATGAATTTTCTCGTAGTCTACGATGTAATTCCTACAAAAGAAAGAATATCCGACGGTCCGGTTGTCTCGAGAAACAATCTGCGACGATACGAAATGCAGATTTTTCCAAGAGGCATAACTCCCTTCTTGTTTCAATAAAAGTCGCGCAAATAAATATTCATTAAATGTTTAACCTCTCATGAATAACGCATGTGCTATAAATTGAGAAGAATGTTGGTTTGCGAAGAAATTTCTCGGTTCGCGGAATAATTTAGCACTTATTATTTTTGAAATTACGGAGATTCGATATTTACAAAGAGGTATTCGAGAGATGCAGAAATACGCACGATAAGTAGGATAAGGTAAAATACGTACACATGCGGAGAGATATAGAAAATTATTTCTTAAGAAATATTTTGTCGCGCGTATCCACATCCGTCCCAAGCGCATCCGCATCCGCAATCCGAGCTGCGAAATGCAGTCACGTTGTATTTCAATCGGATCTCATCACGATGAAGTACGTGGATACGTTGGCAACTCTCCCGGGTTCCTTCATGCTCATCCATCTGTTCAGATAGCTGATGAAGGCGCGCGTAGCATTTAATAGCGCGCCGGGGATCGTATTTAATGTGTGCTTGCGCGCGGATTGCGCGACAAACTCCCGCGATGAGAGCGAAATACAGCGACACACGGTATTATCAATGCAGTATAACGAAATTGCAAATTCACAAGATATTTGCCAGTGCTTTACAATTACATTGGACATATTCATAGCTGCAAACCTCGTGTAGAATGGCCGGAAGGATTTTATTCGAGAAAAAGATTAAGTTCTGCTCGATATCTTTATTCGTTCGTGGTTTATTGATGACTGATGACTTATTGTCTCGCGACAACCGGTACGGTTGTCACTAAGGTCAATATATATGTACATCTCTACAAAAACAAATAAAAGATTTGAAAAGTTTCCTACACTCGTAACGATTTTTATGTGTAATATGAGAAAATTAAAGCTAGAAATAAAATACGTATCACGCGATGTTTCTAGATACACGTATCGTATTGCGAGAGAAAAGGAACAGTAATCACGACAGCTGGTTAGCGATTTTTCCTCGCGCGAAACTTTTTCAGCTCGGTAAGAAGAACTCGGCATTCGACGGAGCTGCTTGGCGGAAACGGTCGATGGCTTTCCGAATAGAGAACGTGCCGCTATAATCGAACCCTCGGTCGTTTAATTTTTGGCCTCGAGAGCTGCTCCTTTCTCTCTTTCGCTCTTTTCATCCGGTCTTATCCGTCCTTCGTCCGTTACTCTCATCTTTCCTGAGAAATTTCTCCGAGTCTTAAACGCGACCTCGTGTCCGTCTGATCGTTAACCTAGATTCGTTACCGATATCTTCGGCATCATCTCGTTGGCGATACGCGACGTGAACGTTCGCGAAGCGTTAACAACGACTATCGTTCTCTCGACTGATCATCGTTGAGAGATGATTGATGCTCGATCGGATATCAAGGATTAATGAACGCTTGAAAAGCTGCAGCGCGAAAATTGATTATACCAATTGGAGCTTTATCTATTTCGCTGCTAGCATTGGAGATAGTGCTACGATTCATCAGAAATGGTTCAATTTTATTTAGTGCGCATTAGTAAATATAATGTCAGTAAAGGATATAAAATAACTACTATAAATTGAAGATAGCTCCGTCAATCTTGACGTATAAACGTTCAAATATGATCTGTCTGTAGATGTCTGAGGCTTTAAAACCTCTTTACGTACGTTGAAACGACCGTACTATTTTTGTGATATCAGCACTAATTAAATTATAATCTGGAGGATTTTAAACGCAACAAAAAGTTTCACGGGATTTAAACGCGAAAGGCAGGATTAATAGAGAAAGTTGACAAATAAAGACTTTCGAGATATACTTTTTTGCGATTACGAAAGTTCTTTTACTACTATAATCCATTTTCCCTCCATCTCAGCGCAAGAAAATTGTATCATACAAAGTTTAACATTTCGCGAATGCACACAGTACGAAAAAAAAATTCGAGCAAATTCCACATGCTATAATACGTTATCGCTCCTAATTAACTTTACATATTATTCGTGCGTAGAAGTCGCACACATTTAACGAGAATGTTGAGGAAAAAATACAAACTATAAATCACTAGTGTATAAAAGTGGGCCACTAGAAACGAAATTACGAGATATACGTGCCCGCTCAACCGGATTTCTCGGTACGCTCGAGATTCAGATTGCCGGGAGCATATCGTCAACAATTCGATTGAAATGCGTTTCCGTGGAAAGCTTTTAACCATTAGATTCGAGTAACGGTATATACACGCATATAAAAGAGCAATATATATATACCTTCTTGACTTTGCTTGGGATATAATGTCAAGACGAATAGTAAGAGCAGTATTTCGGATAAATTGAGGGAGAGAGAGAGAGAGAGAGAGAATTTATTAGATAGGGGCATGTTTTTTTGCTGTTCTGATTAAAACACCCTTATTAATAAATGAATGTCTACTTTTCGAGAAATATCGTAAAATGAGCAAGAGTTAAGAAAAATTTTTAAATTAAATATGCAATGAAAAGATAATGATTATATATTAATAAATAATGTGAAAATTTCCACCGTTGTGGGATTTGGCACGAACCAATTATATCTTCGAACAAACATTCCACAAAAAGGAGCACGTCTTCTTTTATGATTCTTGAAACTTTTCCGTAGCTTTGCGGGACTTTGTATAGTACTTCAACAAATTATTATACCTTTAACTCTACCGGGATGTCCAATCTTCTTGCATCGTGCCCTGCACCGTTCTATCGGTGGAGATAAACGGTTCCGCGTTTTTTCCGTTTTCACAACTTTTGTACGAGCTACTTACTAGTTTGTCTTTATCTTTATAGCCCTTTCGATAGCCGACGAGCTTCTGTACCAATTTAATCCGCACTTTTATCGGAAATCTACACGAACTAATAAAAAAATATCTCGCAGACGCTAAATAACAGAATTTATGTTAGTTTTGTGTTGGTAAAGAACATTATTTTCTTTTGTTATTTCAATTTAACACAATTGATAATAATACAACGTGTTTGTTGTCTTAAAAAAAGAAAAAGATATTTCAAATATTTAATTTAAAACATTCAAAATATTCATGTACTTTAATAGCGAATAATTATTCTTTTCGATTTTGTGACATTATTTACGTAAAAATTTTAAATTACGTAAAAATTATGAGAAATATAATTGAAACGTGATAGTTAAAAAATAAATAATATTCTACATAATATAATGATCTTTTATCATAGATTACAATATATATTTGTTATGCATGGCGCATCATCAAGGTTTAATATATATGCGTAAACAGTACACAATTACCTTTATGCTCAAATACAGTTTAGATAAATTTCAAGTATTTTCGAGTGGTAATCACAATTATTTGCATAAATAAAATATAAATTTATATTCTTATATTTTGCAAAAAAATGCTTTCTCATTATATATAAATCTTATTACAATATAATGTTTCATCGTAAAAAAAACAAATAATAATTACGACCGTGCTTTAAAACAAATATGCAAACAAAACGTATGCAAATAAAACGACTCGTAAAACAGTGTAATCGGCTTTTAAGAAATATTATAATATTTTACACAAGCGTAAAATAAATTCAACCAATACGTAATTTCTATCATCAGATTTTACTTGACATCTGATATAATTTTTAGAATCTATATAATAATCTCTTTAAATATTTTCTCAAGCTTCATTTCCAAATACTTTCACAAATTCCTAAAAGACTTCTTTAAACAAGATATTTTAATTGATTTCCATCATATTAAATCAAAATCCATTTTTTCGTGCCTCGAAATATTCACACGTTTAGCATTACAACCTTCACAACATACTACGACAATTAATCGTACAAAAGCACTCGCATTTTAAGCATAAATGCCCATCATAATTTCGAAATAATCCTCATAAAAGAATTTTGAAGTTTTAAAGCGAAAAAGCGAGTGTTTTTGTCCCGTCAAGTGTTCGATAGCTCGGCCTCAATAAACTCAATACATGCCACGTACTTCAAATATGCAGCGGTCTTCCTTCGTGTTCGGATTCATCGGTTGACTACAAGCGCAACTTCCGCGTGTCGTGCTCAGGATTAATCACGTGTGTTCCTTAAGAACAGAGTCCTTCGACTGTGTCTTATCCTCTAACTCACCGACAACCGTACCGCGTGTTTACGTACAGCGTATCTAGCTATGGCGTTTGTTTATGTTTATACTGTGAACTAGCGCGCGTCACAGGGGCTTCGGATGCTATGGAACGTGACGTTGTCTACGATTCTCGACAGCAATTACGTCATCGCGCTCTCTCTCTCGTTTGCTCGTCGCAACCGTTTTCCTATCGCGCGGTGTTTTTTTCTGTGTTTGGTTGTATACAACCTGTGCCGATGTTCTCAAATATCTGTTTTCGGTGAAACAAACATTGCTACAAATCGGGTAAATACGGTAAGTTCATTAAAGACTTGGTCGCAGATGCAAACATGAATTGTACCTTATGAGATGAGTCGCGTATAAAATCAGAGATTTAGAGCGATATAAGTCGAATTTATGCGTTTGAGATAAATGCATCATAATATAATAAATAATATATATGTATATAATATACATAACATATGTATAATAACTCATACTATACCGTCATACGATAACTGTATTATGTATTTAAGTGCAGCGTAATTTTCGCACTCTACCGTGAACCATCGCGCGTCACAGGGCGGCTTCGATACTATCGAAGTGACGTTGCCTGCGATTCTCGAACGGCAATTACAGTCGTCGCGTTCACGTTCACTCGTCGCAACCGTTCTCGTATCGTGCGGTGTTTTCTTCCGTTTTTTATTGTGCAAAATGTGCGTCGATGTTCTCAAACACTTATTTTCGGTGAAACAAACATTGCGACAAATCGGGTAGATACGGTAAAATGTAATAGTGCGGATATCGGGACGAAAATTATGGAAGAAAGATTTAAGACTTGGTCGCAGGTGCGTAAGCGTTATGAATTGTACGTTATTAGATAAGTCGCCTATAAAATCAGAGATTGAGAGCAATATAAGACAAATTTATGTAGGAGAGACAAATATATAATAAATAATACACAATAATAATTATTCTCGATGCTACGGATATCGAAACTGCATGCACGCGTCTCTCTCTCTCTCTCTCTCTCTCCTTTCTTTCTCTCCTCTCTCTTTCTCTCTTTTCTTGCTTTCTCGTTCTTTTTCTCTTTCTCTTTCTCTCTACACACACATAATTTAATACAGAATGTTCTCTCTTTGAACAAAAATATTTTATTTATTACTATTATATATAGAGGAATAAGAAATATTTTATTTCACGAAATAAAATATCTCGCATGTATGCGATTCTGTAAATTAATTAAATTATTAAAATATAAAATTTATGATTATATTAAATATATATTTTTTACAGATTATTTTAACATTATTATAAATAATAAAGTTAAAAGCAACGAAG
>NW_021850942.1:245711-248235 GCF_003651465.1 Formica exsecta
TTAAATATATAATTAAAATAATGATATATATAATAAAATATAAAATTGAAGATATATGTATTTGTGTGTTTAAGTGTGGGGAAAGGCTTTGACTTCTACGCTTCTACATCTACTAGTATTAAGGCATTGCTGCATTTAGTGAGTTTTTGCACTTTTTATTAATTCTTAAAGAGAGAAAAAAAAAGGAAGAATATAAAAACTCTGTGATAACATAAAATTGTGCTTTGCTGTAAACCGATGATCAAAGCTTACAAACTTGCTACAAAAATTTTATACACATTAAAATATAATCCACAATTTAAAAATATTTTATTTTATGTATAGCCGTCATCACGAGTCATTTCTCGTTT
Organism: Formica exsecta; assembly: GCF_003651465.1. Classification (NCBI taxonomy): domain Eukaryota; kingdom Metazoa; phylum Arthropoda; class Insecta; order Hymenoptera; family Formicidae; genus Formica; species Formica exsecta. The sequence continues at coordinate 246,062 of NW_021850942.1, forward strand.
GCGTATAATATTTTTTTATACCGATTATTTCCGCGACCATCAAACAATGAATTTTGCATTAAATATATTTATTCCATATTATACACAGTTAGTTGCGTTGGTTATACACAGTATTATTTCTAATAATAATCTGTAGATATAGAATGCACATATGTGTGTGCGCATATTTATTATTTTATAATAATAATAAATGTAATAGTTATAATATTTTAAAACTAAAGTTTTAAAGTTTTAAGGTTTTCGATTGAATAACATATAAAAAACGTATAAGATACATTAATTAATTAATATACAAGTTTTTTTTACGCGTTTTTTTTATTCGAAATTTACGATAAGAAATTTGATAATCATTCAAAGATGGAAATGACTCGTGTACAAAAATCTTGCATGCAATTTGCTCGCCCAAGATTCTGCGTGCCCGAAAGTTTTCAAAAGTTTACATCGATGTGTAAGTCGATGCTGACGATTCTTCGTGCAGTTCGTGATAAGGGTATCACATAGAAAAGTTCGAAAGTGTGAATACAGTTTGGAAGCAATCGAATCTAAGCAGTTCGTGAAGCTGCGAAAACCGCTGCGAGAACAGACGTTGACACGCTGCTGCAAACGGCGTTTGCAACTTTTTTTTTCATTTTCTACATTTTGCAAGAAAAAATCGTCGACGTTTCAATTCTATTTGTCCCGTTTATAAAAGCATTTCCACCGAAGAAAGGAGATACGGACATTTTTCTGCTCGAAATAAAAATATAAAAATATTCATTGCTTCAATGATCGTTGATAAAATTAAAGATTTTTATCATGCTATCACTCGGAACTTATCATACAATAATACATTTAAATTGTCGACGTCTTTGACTGATACAAATGAGCGACTCAGCAATTTGACAAGTACTCGCAAAGAGTTATCGCAAAAATAATGATCGCTATCGCTCGGTGGCCGTCATTAGCCAGATTAACAGTGGGAAACCGTTCTGTACTCGACGCAGGGAGCCAGTTACCAGGAATTATGTCGGCGGTTAAGGGTGCCGTAAGACCCGCCTTCGTCGTGTACCCTCCGTCTTCTTTCGCTCACCCGTTGGCTCTCCAGTTTCCTGACTTACCGCATCCTCTCTCCCCTACCCCCTTTTTTATCGCTTTTACTATCCTCGAGTAGCGAGCGCTATCATTCTCGCCTAGGAAGAAGAACAAGGATCGCGAATAGAGATGAATATATCTCGTTTCCTTTTTTTTTCTTTTGTATTTTAAGCTACGAACTCTCCCCATGGCGAAAATTAATTTTCGTCTGACTTTAGACTGAGTATGTAACATATATTACTACGTCTCAGTCGCTTCATTTTTAATTAAACAAGACTCATCAATTAAGATCATGTAAATTAATATTGCAAGGAAATTGACTTTACAGACAATTTTTTTTTTATTATACGAAGTATTAATCTGCATACTAAATTTTTTCCAGATAAAAAAGCAAAATTGTATTATACGCCAAAGCCCGATTTTTCTCTCATCCTCGATATATGTGTACACTCATTTCCCGACTGTGTAGTTGTACTTAAATGCCTTACAATTTATTTCAATGCGACGAGAACGTTATCTCGTGGAACGTTCATTATTGTACCGCGGCTCTAGGCAGATGGAAAGTTAATTACATAGTTACTGGCATTCCATATTTTATGAAACGTGGAATTGGATTTTTGATCGAAAATTTCGTGCGCCCGAACTTGCGTTGCGAACAATCAAGTTATCGATCGCGTATCGTAACGAATCGAAATCTTGTCGTACACGCGTGGCCGAGGATACGCACGCGTTTTGATAAGAAATCCGCGGTCGAGCATCATATATCTCTCATTGCGCTACAATGCGATACATTTATTACAAGGTAGGAAAAAAGAAGAATGGGAACGGAACTGCTTGTGTATAATACATAACCACGTATACCCAATAGCGATAGGTCTTTTCGGTGGGCGCAAGATACGAGAACCACGTATTGCGTTCGACCCCGAATATGTAAAAAAAGAGACGTTACCGCGAGACGTGTCTCGCACACGTATGTTCTATCATGGATCCTGATGGTGGAAAAAAATAGAGAAAAGGGACGAACGAGACGCGATCGAGTTTTATTTCGAGCGCAGCTAGAATTTCAACGTTTCTTTCTCCGTTTGATTGACACGGGCTGTCTC
>NW_021850942.1:248388-251956 GCF_003651465.1 Formica exsecta
GGCATTCGACTCGGGAAAAGGCAGCTCGGATCGTACCTCTCGTAACGCTTCCGTCGTTCCGGGAAAATTCGACGGTTCGTCGTGAATCTTTCGCGAAATCGTGACCGCACCGTCGACCCGATCGTACTGCGATCGCACCGTTGATGTTCAAACGATGTCTCTTCCATCTTTAATGTGCGATGCTCACGTAAGTGTTCGTCGTTCGCGTCGAAGAAGCGTTTCGCCGCATTGCAAAGGATCTTCAAGATCCAAGCCCTCGGTCGTTTCCTGCTGCGATAAGATGCTCGCGATAAAGAGTCTCTCGATCGATTAAAAAAAAAGAAAAAATGAAGAAACAACCATAATTGACTATCGAACGTGTTCGTTCATTTTGCTGCGCGCTGAGAAAAAACTTGTTTGTATATAAAATCATGTTCTTATGAACGACCGTACACATATCGAGAAGCGCGGATGTAGGGGGCTCGGAGGTGCGTAGAATTTAAAACTGAATAAAAATGCTAATTACTAAACTTTTAACGAAGTAAACGTTGGCTCTACGCGAATGTTTCATAAGCATGAAGGCCGCTGGAAATATACGACACCTGCCACTCTCCTATTTATTTCGCGAGTTGCAACTTTAGATAACCGGTGCGCAAAAATAAATTATGTGTTTCAAACTGACTGAAAAAAAAAATGTATAGAAACATATATCTTGCACCTAGAAAATTAATTCAACTTCAAGAGAGGGTAATACATTTTACCATCAATTTTTATCTACTACTACTATCTCACGATTCATCGGTATATACTGGAAAATTGCGATACTTGTTGCTCTAGCATTTTCACATTGTACAGAAAATCGAAAAAATCACAAACTCTAAAATCCTTTAGAAAAGAGGAATCACAACTCTATCAACTATATCTGAAACTCTAAAGAAGTGCTAACTTTACAAAGACTTCGTTCTGCGATGGGAGAATTAGCGCGCCGATTGTAGGGATATGATCGAGAAATAAGCGCGGTATTTTAGAATTCGGGAGAGAGATCCGTGCGTGTTCGGTATTCAACTATCTTTGCCGTGCAATTCTCCGATGGGAGTTGCGCATCGCGTGCATACGCGGCTTCAATCGGGGGATGATGCACCGAGGGATTCCGCGCAGTCCGTGGATAGAGCTCGGAGGGGAAGGGGGCGTGAGATGCGGCTTCCGAGAAACGTGTCTCTCGACTGTGACTGATGGTGCACATCCGACGTGACACGTGCTGCACGTGCCGCCGTCTTTCGCGACGAGGATCCGGCGCGTAGTACGCGATGCTGGACAGAGACGTACGGACGGATGTACGACGAGAACCCGGTGTAATTTCGCCGAGACATCGGAGGATTGTTTCCCTCAGAAAAATCATGCGGCCTGTCTTCTCCGAGAAAATTAAAGAGGCCGGGCGCAAGCGCGACAGCATCTCTCCGACTGACGAGATAATATCGCGACACGCCCGATAGCGAGAACGTACGCTCCGCGTTCCGTTCACCAGGATGTAAAAAAATCGCGAGGACTCGATCTCTCCTCGGATTTTTTATTGCTCATGCAACGACGCTAAAGACAACGCATAATTCTAGAAATAAGCACTTTCCCCGATATCCGATTATTAAATCAGTGGGATCAAATCCGGAATCTTATAATCTGCCATCAATTTCGCGTTTCTAATATTTTTATATCGAATCCGCTTAGAAATTTCTTAACGCTTATTCGTGGCTTTCTATTTGAGATATTCGATAAAGCTTTATCAAGCATCGTCAATAATTAGTGGAACAGCAATATCTCTCGATAGTAATTAAATTAAATCAAAGCCTTATCTCCCCGTCGTCGTCGCCAGATAGAAAATATCCTCTTTGCTTCGCGCGATTCATTGTACGGAGCAAGTTTATTCCCTAGTAGTGTCGAGTATATTGAACAGACTCATCCACCCATCTCGTGTTCCAGTCTCGTGCCAATTAGGATCCTCTGATCCCGCCGCCGGCGAATCGCTCGTTAATTAAAAGTATCGTGGACAAATGCGTTTTCGCCGCAGCTAAATTGATTTCGTTTTGGTACTCGACGAGAGCGGGAGCCGAAAGAAAGGTGGCAAAAGAGAAACGAGGGAGAAAGCGCGACGGGATAAAGAGAGGATCGAGATGGGATAGTTTTGCGAGCAAAATCGGGAAATGTGCACATTAATTTAGCGGCCGGCTTGTTCTTTCTGACGCGATCCCGACGTCTCTCTTCGACATATCGCATTGTGATTCCGCGGAAAAACTGCAATTGGATCATCGTCGGGAGGTCAGCGAAAACGGATTCGACGGATAATTGCTGTCGCCGATTTAAAATCGTTTCTCGATAATTCGCTTTAACTCGGGCAATCATGAGCCGTGAATCGCGAGCGAAAAGCGAGTGATTAGAGTAGGAGATAAATCCGTTGCAACGAGTAATAACGTCATGTCCGATAACGAAGCATTTTTTTGCTCCGATTCTTAACAGGTTATATAATTTAAAGCAAAAGTGTTGAGAAAAAATCTTAGTGCGAATTATGTTTAAAAAGATTTTTTTAACATTTTTTTCTCTATCCCATTTCCTTTATAATGTCACGTGGTGTCTCTCATCGACGGTAAAAAAAAGATTACAATTCGTTCTGCACGATATAAAATACGCCGATGTTGCGGTATAACGTTAGCAAGCGAGGCTCGCGAGTACGTCGCGTGTAAAGAGATGAAACATGAAAGGTGGTTAAGCCGACAGATGAAGGGGATCGTGCATCCGGCTTCTCAGCTACCGTTCAGACCGCTCCTATTTCTTGGGTGGCTCTTTAAAGTGGCTCGCTCTGGCTTTTCAGAGATTACGCGTTCGAGAGACTTGCACACGGCTCGATCAAACGCGACATTATCTTGTTCAATCTTTCGTAATTTTGCTCCTTATTGTTATATGACGACGAAAAATTGCAAAATATGAATATATATTAAGAATTAAATAGGGTGTATCATACGTTGAAAGAATTTTAATCTATCACTGTAATAGCCTGAGCGACAATAAAAGTACGATCAATAAACGGAAATATCGTCTTAATAATTCTGATACGTTATCGAAGAGAGTACAGGGATTAGAAGAAAGGACATTCCTTGTGGAAACAACTATTAATTGCTTGGGAGTTGATTCAGAATTTCATTGTAGTAACGAAATTCGTGCCTGGTATTAAACTTGTCAACAATGTTCCCCGTTCTTGTATCTCAAACAATCGAAAACGTCATTAATGAGAAGATAGTTGTATGTTACGAAACGAAAGGTAACAGAATGTATAACACGCTAAACTGTTATTTGAAGGCGTGTCTGTTGAAATAATAAACGAAAACAGCTAAATTGCCGAGAAATTAAATGAGACTAAAAAAAGATTTCTAATCTTGTAATGCGCATGTATTTTGTTTTTTATCTCCCTTAAATCCTATACTCGAGAGAAAAGTCCTCTAACAGAAACGCGATAAAACCCGCGAAATCTTGTGGATCTGCGAACGGAGAAGGCTAGATTTACCACGTGGATTTTCCCCGTTGGATTTTCAGGAGTTGTTGC
>NW_021850942.1:257302-324009 GCF_003651465.1 Formica exsecta
TCGCGGCATTCGACTCGGGAAAAGGCAGCTCGGATCGTACCTCTCGTAACGCTTCCGTCGTTCCGGGAAAATTCGACGGTTCGTCGTGAATCTTTCGCGAAATCGTGACCGCACCGTCGACCCGATCGTACTGCGATCGCACCGTTGATGTTCAAACGATGTCTCTTCCATCTTTAATGTGCGATGCTCACGTAAGTGTTCGTCGTTCGCGTCGAAGAAGCGTTTCGCCGCATTGCAAAGGATCTTCAAGATCCAAGCCCTCGGTCGTTTCCTGCTGCGATAAGATGCTCGCGATAAAGAGTCTCTCGATCGATTAAAAAAAAAGAAAAAATGAAGAAACAACCATAATTGACTATCGAACGTGTTCGTTCATTTTGCTGCGCGCTGAGAAAAAACTTGTTTGTATATAAAATCATGTTCTTATGAACGACCGTACACATATCGAGAAGCGCGGATGTAGGGGGCTCGGAGGTGCGTAGAATTTAAAACTGAATAAAAATGCTAATTACTAAACTTTTAACGAAGTAAACGTTGGCTCTACGCGAATGTTTCATAAGCATGAAGGCCGCTGGAAATATACGACACCTGCCACTCTCCTATTTATTTCGCGAGTTGCAACTTTAGATAACCGGTGCGCAAAAATAAATTATGTGTTTCAAACTGACTGAAAAAAAAAATGTATAGAAACATATATCTTGCACCTAGAAAATTAATTCAACTTCAAGAGAGGGTAATACATTTTACCATCAATTTTTATCTACTACTACTATCTCACGATTCATCGGTATATACTGGAAAATTGCGATACTTGTTGCTCTAGCATTTTCACATTGTACAGAAAATCGAAAAAATCACAAACTCTAAAATCCTTTAGAAAAGAGGAATCACAACTCTATCAACTATATCTGAAACTCTAAAGAAGTGCTAACTTTACAAAGACTTCGTTCTGCGATGGGAGAATTAGCGCGCCGATTGTAGGGATATGATCGAGAAATAAGCGCGGTATTTTAGAATTCGGGAGAGAGATCCGTGCGTGTTCGGTATTCAACTATCTTTGCCGTGCAATTCTCCGATGGGAGTTGCGCATCGCGTGCATACGCGGCTTCAATCGGGGGATGATGCACCGAGGGATTCCGCGCAGTCCGTGGATAGAGCTCGGAGGGGAAGGGGGCGTGAGATGCGGCTTCCGAGAAACGTGTCTCTCGACTGTGACTGATGGTGCACATCCGACGTGACACGTGCTGCACGTGCCGCCGTCTTTCGCGACGAGGATCCGGCGCGTAGTACGCGATGCTGGACAGAGACGTACGGACGGATGTACGACGAGAACCCGGTGTAATTTCGCCGAGACATCGGAGGATTGTTTCCCTCAGAAAAATCATGCGGCCTGTCTTCTCCGAGAAAATTAAAGAGGCCGGGCGCAAGCGCGACAGCATCTCTCCGACTGACGAGATAATATCGCGACACGCCCGATAGCGAGAACGTACGCTCCGCGTTCCGTTCACCAGGACGTAAAAAAATCGCGAGGACTCGATCTCTCCTCGGATTTTTTATTGCTCATGCAACGACGCTAAAGACAACGCATAATTCTAGAAATAAGCACTTTCCCCGATATCCGATTATTAAATCAGTGGGATCAAATCCGGAATCTTATAATCTGCCATCAATTTCGCGTTTCTAATATTTTTATATCGAATCCGCTTAGAAATTTCTTAACGCTTATTCGTGGCTTTCTATTTGAGATATTCGATAAAGCTTTATCAAGCATCGTCAATAATTAGTGGAACAGCAATATCTCTCGATAGTAATTAAATTAAATCAAAGCCTTATCTCCCCGTCGTCGTCGCCAGATAGAAAATATCCTCTTTGCTTCGCGCGATTCATTGTACGGAGCAAGTTTATTCCCTAGTAGTGTCGAGTATATTGAACAGACTCATCCACCCATCTCGTGTTCCAGTCTCGTGCCAATTAGGATCCTCTGATCCCGCCGCCGGCGAATCGCTCGTTAATTAAAAGTATCGTGGACAAATGCGTTTTCGCCGCAGCTAAATTGATTTCGTTTTGGTACTCGACGAGAGCGGGAGCCGAAAGAAAGGTGGCAAAAGAGAAACGAGGGAGAAAGCGCGACGGGATAAAGAGAGGATCGAGATGGGATAGTTTTGCGAGCAAAATCGGGAAATGTGCACATTAATTTAGCGGCCGGCTTGTTCTTTCTGACGCGATCCCGACGTCTCTCTTCGACATATCGCATTGTGATTCCGCGGAAAAACTGCAATTGGATCATCGTCGGGAGGTCAGCGAAAACGGATTCGACGGATAATTGCTGTCGCCGATTTAAAATCGTTTCTCGATAATTCGCTTTAACTCGGGCAATCATGAGCCGTGAATCGCGAGCGAAAAGCGAGTGATTAGAGTAGGAGATAAATCCGTTGCAACGAGTAATAACGTCATGTCCGATAACGAAGCATTTTTTTGCTCCGATTCTTAACAGGTTATATAATTTAAAGCAAAAGTGTTGAGAAAAAATCTTAGTGCGAATTATGTTTAAAAAGATTTTTTTAACATTTTTTTCTCTATCCCATTTCCTTTATAATGTCACGTGGTGTCTCTCATCGACGGTAAAAAAAAGATTACAATTCGTTCTGCACGATATAAAATACGCCGATGTTGCGGTATAACGTTAGCAAGCGAGGCTCGCGAGTACGTCGCGTGTAAAGAGATGAAACATGAAAGGTGGTTAAGCCGACAGATGAAGGGGATCGTGCATCCGGCTTCTCAGCTACCGTTCAGACCGCTCCTATTTCTTGGGTGGCTCTTTAAAGTGGCTCGCTCTGGCTTTTCAGAGATTACGCGTTCGAGAGACTTGCACACGGCTCGATCAAACGCGACATTATCTTGTTCAATCTTTCGTAATTTTGCTCCTTATTGTTATATGACGACGAAAAATTGCAAAATATGAATATATATTAAGAATTAAATAGGGTGTATCATACGTTGAAAGAATTTTAATCTATCACTGTAATAGCCTGAGCGACAATAAAAGTACGATCAATAAACGGAAATATCGTCTTAATAATTCTGATACGTTATCGAAGAGAGTACAGGGATTAGAAGAAAGGACATTCCTCGTGGAAACAACTATTAATTGCTTGGGAGTTGATTCAGAATTTCATTGTAGTAACGAAATTCGTGCCTGGTATTAAACTTGTCAACAATGTTCCCCGTTCTTGTATCTCAAACAATCGAAAACGTCATTAATGAGAAGATAGTTGTATGTTACGAAACGAAAGGTAACAGAATGTATAACACGCTAAACTGTTATTTGAAGGCGTGTCTGTTGAAATAATAAACGAAAACAGCTAAATTGCCGAGAAATTAAATTAGACTAAAAAAAGATTTCTAATCTTGTAATGCGCATGTATTTTGTTTTTTATTTCCCTTAAATCCTATACTCGAGAGAAAAGTCCTCTAACAGAAACGCGATAAAACCCGCGAAATCTTGTGGATCTGCGGACGGAGAAGGCTAGATTTACCACGTGGATTTTCCCCGTTGGATTTTCAGGAGTTGTTGCAAGAGATTTATTCCTGCGAATCAGACAGCCCGTCGCGCGACGAAACATACGACAGATTTTTGCAAAAGGGAAGGGTAGTTTTTTTATCAATACTTTTTTTTTATCGACATTTGTGGAAATTAAGTTATTTAACTTATATTTTTGGCGAGACATATAAAAAGTCTCTTTAATTCTTTCTGAAATATTAATTCTACGATTTTAATTAATTGATGTCTCTTTTGAGAATAGGCAATATAAAAAAATTTTGTTTAATACATTTACTTGTCATGTCAATTCATCAATTTTCCGTCAATTCATCTCTCTGAGAATTCTCGAGAAAAATTCTTTGTTCTTAGAGTTTCTTTGAAAAACTTTGAAAACTTTTGAATCAGCTTTGTGATTCCGAGTTCTGCTGGTCTCGTTGACACTCGTACAACGAGGTGTGCATTCGTTCCACGTGTACGTGTGCGCGCAACGAATAAATTTCGCCTGGCTTTTCTCTACCGGTCTCGTTTCGGGCATCTCGATGGAATAAGGCGCGCGGAAACGGCGCAACGGGACGCCTTCCGGAGAATTTATCATCCTTAATAAAACAGGACGAAAATGGAACTCAAAATGACCTTAGTGCCGAATAAATAGATCCTCTTCGCGAGACACGAAGAGTTCCGTCACTTTAAGCGGTTAGAATACCGAGATTGTATCGCGCGCATTCTCTTCAAAAGATTTTTACAAAATGCTAGAAACGTGAAGTCTGTTCGCTTTCTATCTTCTAGATTTTAAAATGACATACATGTGCATATATTTGTACTTTGAAAAGAGAAAAATATGAGACGGGAAATAAAGTACTATATAAAATATAACTAAAACGAGCAGACTATTTTTCTTTCGTATCACGATTTTCAGTACTATCACTTTGTAAGACATCAAAGATAAAATCGGATTTAGCCAGACTTTTATTTTTAAGGCGCGAAATTGAGGCGCTAATCACATTGCGACCGAGGTCACGCGCGTAATAAAATCCGAATTACTTTTAAGAGAAAAAGGCAAATAGTATAAAGTTGCTATGTATACCGTCGGACTTACAGCGATGGGATTAAGAACTCATTTCCGATTTTACGGACGGACAGCTGTTTTACAAGCGGATATTGCCGAAATTTCTGTGCCAGGAACAAAATAAAGTACGTTAAATGTCTCAATGTTAAAAAAGCTTGTTATGTCCTGTCACAACATTACGAAAACAAGTTTCTAACAAAAATAATAGCAAGAAAATATAAGAGAATATTAATAAATAAATAGTTATAAAAAATAATTTTTTAAAGTGTGCGGTACATGTAAAAAAATATATTATATTATATTATATATTTTAGAGAGTTTTGTTCGGGGAAATGTTTACTTCTTTGACAGATTGCTGCTTTACATGTATTATGCGCACGAATTACAATTATATTGCAATAAATATACTTATAGTTTATAATAGCTAATTTAACTTATAATATGGAAAATACGTTGTGTACAACGTATACAAGCTTCTACAAAGCTGTACGCGAATATCTGTGAGTTTCATACAATTTACATTACAAAACATCGCCTAATTTTAACGTAATCCGACAGGCGTCATGTGATATTAACAACGTCTCTCTCTCTCTCTCTAGCAAAAAGCGATGGTATAAAGTTTCGTGCTTGCATTATATATTTGGCACCGCGAGCTGTGCAGAGACCGGTAAAAAATTTTAAACGTTATCGGGATTTATCGGCCGATTTCTCGTCCGACGTTCAAAAAATTACCACATTATTGGGGGCGTGTGTTCCTTCGCGAATACAGACTTTCATTTTTCCTCACGCGAAACGCATAATACATTTCGCGTCTAGATTTATCGCGACAAATGGCTCGGCCGAATTACAATCTAATCGGATTGCTGTGCGCGGCTTATCGTAGGCGGAAGTTCCGGTTATGTAAGGCAGTCGCGCCGAGGTGGTTTCCCTTCGGAGCGCTTGCTGTGCGTTATGTAATTCCTCCTATGAATCGATAATATGATTCCCTTAACTAGACGCGTTTCGAGCGGGGTTTAATCGCGCCCTCGCGGCTTGACGGATTTCAATTGATGGTGAATGTAAACTATTGTATCGTACTCGGCATTGATGCAAACGATTTGCATATTTTTCAAAATTATCTCAAATATGCAAAATGCTTTTTGAAATGCTATATGGATTTTTCTATAATAAAGATACATTACAGTCAGTAACAAAAATTCTTCTTTTCTCTATCTTTCTAATATTCTGCGAGATTAACCGTCTCTCACGAGAAAGATGAAATTATGACAGTGAATCGACATTCGCTGAGAATTCGCGCGGGATTACACGATTCGCATTTAAATAATAACCGTCACGAAGGATAGAATCGCTAGCGCGCGATCGCTAATTGAATTGCAGTCGGGCTTACACGAAAGATCTCGTCCATCTAACTTTGCACTTTGGGAAGTTCATTCATTCGGCGTAAAGTTGTCGCAATTCCGAGCGGATGAAAGCGTCAGTCGAAACGGGTGAACGTGGTGCACACGCCTCGGTGGCGGATGCTTGAGAAGGGAGAGCTCGGAGAGTTTCTCGAACGGAATAAGACGGGAACCAAAGAATATATCTCGACGCGTTTAACAGTTCTCTGATGTCGTTACCCGCGACTAATTGGCCCGCTGATAAAAAGCGATATTAATGACCGAAACGTGATGTCTACGGCATCCCTTCGCGCTCTCGTGTTGCTGGATCTGTCCTGCTTTCATTTATTTTCTTCTCTCTATTCGAGAATTATACTTTCTCGAAATGCGATTAGAAAATTCCAAGTAAACGTCGATTCACTTTTTATACGACACGACACGACAAAATATTCTCCTCTAATATATATGAACATTCTCATTTATATTGAATCTGCAATGATATATAAAGATAAATACGGCATACTTATGGAAGAATATTTCATCACATCATATAATATGAATTGATACTAATGACGTTAAGAACAATGCAAATTTTGTCCCGAGATGTTATCTACGATTGCTTAAAACCGTAATAAATTAAATTGGTTATATACAGATATACAGATAATGCAATGCTATTTAAAAGAGATTAAACAATTTATGTTTTAAAACATGAATGGAACATATAAAATACTAGTAAACAAAGAGATTCGAGCTATGTCAAATTGTATCTCTTTTCGTTATTTTGCTCGTGTATAATATTTGAACTTTCCCTTTACAGAGCGTTCCAAAATTACCGTACGAGCAAACATTTTTTCAAGCACGCTTGAAAAGACTTGCAAAATTTAAGATAAGTTAAATATAGTTGTAACTATATATATTTTTTATTTATTTAAATTAAATATTTAAACATGCTTGTTTATTTTTCAACGTCCCAAAAAATTTTTTGTTTATCTTTTAATATCCGGAAAAGTTCTATCTTTCCATCCATTTTTCAATATTCGAAAAAGGTTTTATTTATTTATTTTTTTTTACATGCAACAAAGTTCACCTATTCATCGATTCCGTGTATCTATTCGGAGGCTCGTTACGATTTCGTACACGTTGCACGATTTACATAGTGCGTCACGTCATATTCGTAACAAACGATGCGAGAATAGAGGTGAGTTCGGTATTCATTGTCAGTGTTACAGGTGTATCCATTCCCAAAACCACGAGAGTTGGATTCGGTCCCAAAACGAACGAGAAAGGCAATTTTAAATGAATTAGAACAAGGAATATGTTTGTAATATCGTAATTAAATCTTCGATTAAATTTTGAGCGAAATAATAAACGTTCCGATAAAAAAAAAAATATACAATGCACACGTCGATCATATGTCGATTCTAAAAAGGTAAATCCCGATTGTGTTGGACGAGTAAAGACGAAGAAATATTTGCACTTTTCCCGTTCCATAGTGTTGGCACAAAAGTCGGCACAATTTCGCGTCACTGCGCAATCAAGGCGACGAAACGCAAAGGCAAATAACGCGGACGCAGAGTCGCCGTAATAAAAAAAAGTGCGTAACCAACGTTTCGCGTAACGACCTTTTAAAGCTGTTATTTTACCGGACGATTAAGTACTAAAGAACAGATACATACTCGAGGAATGCGAGGGTCGCGCGACATTTACGGCGAGCTACAAAAAATGTGAGGGTGTACAACAGGAATATATACATCCGCATTTTTATTCGCGCTCGCATGATATATCGTGATATGTACAGAGTGCGAAAAAAATCCAAATTTTTAAAAATGATGGGAGAAATCAAAGGAAATATTTTCTGTCACGTGTGCATTCGTGACAATTCTCCTTGTATTTTTAATTAGACAAAAATAATTAGTTTTTGATGATAATAATATAATTTTTTGACAATCTCTTTTGACAGACAACTCACGGGAAGTTTTAAACCTGGGTGGTATTATTTCGGTATATCGCTCGGGGATGCCCAATTATCGAGAGTAGATAAGCGCTAATGCGGAATCGCGTCCATTGGAATCGCGTAAATCACCCACTAGCTCCTGCGGTAGCTAGTCGCGAACCGCGATGGCCGAACGCCAGTTTTCACGATAGTGTATATTCATTCACATGGAGTTCGCGCATGACCTCTCGACACACAAATGGACTTCGCGATCTCGATTATGCGAGCTGGTGACCATCTGGTGTTCGCGTTGTTCTCTCTCGGATTATACGACCAGATCACGCGCGACAGGTGGCCGTGACACTGTCATATGTAGGTATATAAGCTAATTTTTAAACACATATTATACTAAACACACCTCATTATCTCGTGACGATATAATGAGATTATCCTGTTGTCGAACTGCCATTTATTGCGAAAATCTTTTATGGCTATTTTTTTAAAATTCTTTATATAATTTATGGAATTGATTGCTTACGTAAGATTGCATAATTGATATCACTTGGATGACAGAAAATGCCTTGTAAAAATTCTCGTCATAAGAAATTCTCAAGAAGATTTCCAACTGGCTGATTTACAGATTGATCGTATCGAGAAGCGACTTTTGCAATTAAGGGCATCGCGTGTTTAATGCCGTGTCGTGATATTTCTCTCAAGCGTGTACGATACCAATCGAAAGGTTAATCTTCTCCTTCAGACTCATCGCTGTTCGTTAGACCGTCGCGCTGCCTGATGACGAAGAAAAAATGGATCGTATTTTTGTCGTCCTTCGAGGGAGCGAGCGCATTTACTTGGCAGTCTTTTACGGCGCGATGTAACGCGACGATGCCGAACGTGGCGATTCGTTGCGGGTCGGCGACTCGATAAGGCAATTAACCGGGGAAACAATTGCGGAACTCGCGGGATTATACGGTTGCAGTTTCGCTTGCCGCTAATGAACCGAGCATGCGTAAGTGTTTCCACTACGTCAAAGCCCCCACGCGAACGCGGCCCAGGTGTTTCCGATTCGCGTAAATGCGGCCACGTGACCGTTGATGCAGTTAAAAAACACTGCAAGATGTACGTTCTGTCTTTTTCCTGACCGGTTATAAATCAGTCACATTTAAAAATCTGCAAATATATCTCATACATCTATCAAATCATTTTATCTCTCATCCTATAAATCTTGTAATAATTTTTAATGTAATTTTTAATGTATGTGGGTTAGAGTAACTTTTCAATATAACGAGATTATTTTTATTCATTTCCTCGACGCTATTATTTCACATACGTAATAGAAAAACATTTCAAAACTACGCAATTTCAACTTCAATAATAAAAAATCACTTTCCATTAGCGACACAATAAAGCTACGTTTGCGCGCTCGATTCCGAAACTTCGTCGTTGTTTCCGTTCGTGTAACGCCGTAAGTGACGATATATATCCTTCTCCGTTAATCCTGTTTTTTTCTCTCCAGACCCATTTCAACTAAGTGGCCCTCCAATCGCTGGGATTCGTCGAGTAACATCCCCGGCGAGCGCGCGTTTCGTGTCTCGTTCGATAGATTGCCGAGAGTTTCCAATCACCCACTCTCCCGCCATCCATAATTAACAAACGGTCTATATTAGATCGATAAATTCATTCCGCGGAATAGTTAAACTCGTTAGTTAAGGATAGCCCATCTCCTCGGAGAAGGCGAGCGAAATGGCAGAAGAGCAACTGCAACGTCGCGTGCACAATGCTGTTGACCGCACGTGATGCATCGAGCGCACGATATCGACGTTCATGGCTGCGAGCTACTAAAGGTCGTACGAGAATCGAACAACTCACCTGTTTGAACTGAGTGCATTTCGCGTGGTTATTGACCTTTAAATGAATCCGGACACGCTACCGGCTCTTTTTACCGCTACTTTTCGTCGTATCTCGCTGATTATGAACTTTATTTAATTTATAAGAATGCTCAAATATTCGCGTAATGTGTAAATTATGTAATATAGATTACGGATATGTGTATTATCATTATTAATATTCAATCACGGACATTACGATTTCAAAGAGTCTAAGAGTTGCATTATTTTATAATGAAAAAAAATTAAGGCTCGTTTTCTTTCTACGAGAAAAAATATGCGGAATAAAATAATCATTTCAATGAAAAATGTATGAAACCCGTCGAAAGATACTTGGAGAATTTCTCGGCACGAACGATAAGTATATCTCGTTTAAGAGGAAGACACGCGCGGAGCCTCGAGAAGCAGAGATAACCGCTAGAGTCAGACTGTCGACTCGTGACACGCGAATCGGCGTGCGAGATAACGCGAGTTTTCGTGACTGAAGGCAAGAGAAAGAGAGAGAGAGAGAGAGAGACGGAAGGAGGAAGAGAAAATTAGAGGCGAGTCCCGAGACGCGCGCGTATTACGCGAAAGGCCGCACGATCTGAATTCCCCCGGCGGTTCAGACCCCGATACGGTCGTCAGATGTTATGCACGCGATCTCGCTGGCGCGCGAAAATGCCGCGCGTGTCGACGAGAGGGAGAAACGTGGAAAGGGGTGGAGAAAGACCGGGGGAGCGCGCCGCCGATCCCCGGGTGCAGTAAACATCAAAGGGTGTATAATGGAATTAGCCCGGCCGCCTCTCCTTGGTGGTTGACCGTGTTCGCGGAGGCGTAATACGGCCGGTCTTCGATCCACTGTTGCCCATCCAGGATCACGTCGTCGACCCCCGGGTAGTGTTGGCGCGTCGTCCTTTGTGCGACGCGCGTTACACGCTCGCTCTGCGGCTCCTTCGTATACCGCTCAAACCGGGCTCGTTAAATGTTATTATAGGTGTAATCTCGATGTTATCGTCAACTAACCGTCTCTAATATTGGTTACGACGTGTAACACGTATTTACGCGAACCGTTGCCTTTTCATCGCGGTCACATTTTAGTGATATCAATTTGGTTGATTTATTCTATTTCTCAATTTTTCGACAGAATGCGCTCATGCTTCGAAGGTTTTCGCGCAACAATAACGCGACGAATAGGAACTTCCTGTCTTTTGTCTGGATTTGCTCTCGACAATTTGATTGCGATGGATTACTGCGTGCGCGAGATATAAATCACACGAACGTAGACTAAGATTATCGCGCGAAATGCCGAGATATTTTCGTCGCGGCAATGTGATTTACGTTGTATAGACGGCGCATAATAAATTGACTCGCGCGCGTCGACGAGCATTATCAATCGCATAACGGGACGCGCGGCGAGATTTCGCCTCGATGTGTTCTATCGGTGGGGTTAACGGTAATCAATGGAGTCAGCCATTCGTCGTCCTTAATTCCGGAGGTCAAGTGTCGGAGGCGCGCTGGCGAATCGCAGCACTTATCGGAATTTCAAAGATAGAAAATCGCGGCGCGAGAATGCATTTGTTTCTCGATTACGGATGAGATACGAGGTTTTTTAATCAGCTCGATTAAATGGACGGCTAGCGTCATTATCCAGTAATACGAGAAAGACGAGAAGAATCTGAACGGCCGCGTCTGCGGGAAATGCGGGAGCGACCGATAACGTTTAATGGCGAATGCAGTCTCAATTAAGCGAATCACCTGGTCTTTGTTGCGTTCAAGATTTATATATATGCAACAATTCGCTCGTGCGCACGAGGAGTACCCGATCTAATTAAATTCCTGCGATTATTCACCGTAGTTCCGCCGGCAATCATCTGAACCGATTACTCGTAATTATCTGGATAACAGCCAAGATACTCGTCGATTTAGGGTAAAATAACACAATGTCCCTGGAATGATATTCCCGATCTGATTATTAAATACAGGATGTTACGCAAAACTTTCGACCTTAATTGGATGACAAATAGTACTGAAGCCATTGTAATCTCACTGTAATGTAACATTGTAATGTTTATTCGCAATTCGTTTAATGTTTCGTACCGAATAATTTGCAGCAAATATACGATAAATTATAAAAGTGGATTTACGGTTCGATTCGGCTGTGCCATTCGGTCGTATTTATCAACTGTGCGATATTATTTTACGAACGCAGACGTACCGTCGCCATTACACGGACATATAACGTAATCGAATCACAGGCTCGACCCGAGATCAATGCTCGAGACACGTGCAGCGAAGCACGTTATTCGATTCTTTTCAACGGTAAGATCCGCGGGGTCGTGTAAGCATCGTGAGAGAAGGAAACGGGCCCTTCGCTTGCAAATTTGCCGATTAATCGTCGGACGATAAACGCACGTGCGTGCATACGAGTGCGTGAGAGGGCAATGCTGGTCGACTCCATTTTCTTCGAGATATCCGTGAGAGGACAACCGGGTTCTCGACCGAGCCGAGCTTTATTGTTCACGCTTTAAACGCTTAATTACATCCTTCCAGAATTATCGTGAAATTCGAGAAAAGAAGAGAGAGGGAAATTAGACCGTATAATTTGTATTTTTCGTAATGAATCTCGTAATGAGATTTTCGCGAATTCTATCGCACATGATATTGGCTGATGCAAAAAATAGAAATTTATTATATTTTCTCGTTTGTTGGCACTTTAAACGCGATCAAAAATTTATCAACGCGAACAATGAATAAAAAGAAGAGATTAATTAATATAATTTAACAAAGAGATTAATTACAGTTATTAAAAATGGGTTAACCGTATCCGTTTCCCTGACTATTCAAAACGTTGGAAAAGAAGAACAAAGAGCATTGACGCTATTGTAAGGTGTAGCGGATGACGTTTATGAGGCCTTAATTAAATGGTTTAATTAAATAGGCGTTTAATTAAAAACACATTCCGCGGCTCATAGTGCTTTCTGGATGAAATTGTGCAACATGCTGCAACAAAAGCATGCTAAATAAGTTAGAAAGGCGACGTCCAGAGAAAAGCGCGATTTCATCCATATATAAATTACACTTTCGCGAAAAGGCTAATTACGCCGAAATTTCGAAACATTTATCACGCTCAAAATTGCTAGAGCCAAATTAATTAACGGCGCGATAATGGCCAATCTCGTCGTCGCGTTAGTTGAAAGTTAAAACATTAGTTACATTTCGTTATACGATCATCACTCGTTTAATATCGTTTATAATCTTAAACTTAAGTGCATCTGAAACTTTTTCAAGTGTGAAATCTTTTCAACGTAAATGTATTTTATGCGGAATCTTCAATAAGATAATTATTGCATATATTTATTTTGTAATCAATCTTTTAATCGGATAAACGTATCTAATTTTTATTAAATCCTTTGAATATATATATTTGTATGTTACTATTACGATAATAATATATGTCCTTTTCACAATTCACAAGATCGCAAATCTTGCACATTGAGAATAATCGTATCCCGCCCGTGTCCCGAGACGATATATCTTGCGTAAAGCAAAAATTTCGTTGGTGTAAGGCGCGATTTTTCCTCACTTCTCCCCTTCATTTTATTCCGCGCTCTCGCATCTCCATGAAACAACAACGTTAAATTAAGCACGCACTTAGCGACGATTAAAGCCACTTTAACGTCATCGGTGTTAATCTGAAAGGAGACTTAAGAAGCGTCGCAAAGTGCCCCCTGATTTTCCGCCATCGTATTTCACGTCTCCCTTGCCTCGTTTACTCTCTCTCTCTCTCTCTCTCTCTCTCACTCTCTCTCTCCACAATTCGTATTTTCCTACAAGATCATCTCTCGCAACGCCCGTGTCTGGGAACGCTTCCAAGCGTATAAAAGACGACGCGGACGATTGCTGGAAAGTAGCTATCGCGCTGAAACGGCAAAATTATAAATCTGGTATTGCGGCCGGGCTCTCTCGCTCGTGGTGCACGCATATCACGTATAAACGTACAAGAAAATAACCAAGAAAGATAACTATAACGCGACGCATAATCCCCTTCATTTTATTCCGCGCTCTCGCATCTCCATGAAACAACAAATAAATTAAAGCAAAGTTAAATTAAGCACGCACTTAGCGACGATTAAAGCCACTTTAACGTCATCGGTGTTAATCTGAAAGGAGACTTAAGAAGCGTCGCAAAGTGCCCCCTGATTTTCCGCCATCGTATTTCACGTCTCCCTTGCCTCGTTTACTTTCTCTCTCTCTCTCTCCCTCTCTCTCACTCTCTCTCTCCACAATTCGTATTTTCCTACAAGATCATCTCTCGCAACGCCCGTGTCTGGGAACGCTTCCAAGCGTATAAAAGACGACGCGGACGATTGCTGGAAAGTAGCTATCGCGCTGAAACGGCAAAATTATAAATCTGGTATTGCGGCCGGGCTCTCTCGCTCGTGGTGCACGCATATCACGTATAAACGTACAAGAAAATAACCAAGAAAGATAACTATAACGCGACGCATAACCGAATGCAAATCTCCACTCGCGAAACCCGCAAACGGGAATTTTATTCAGAATTATTGCGTGGCAAAGTATTATGACAAAAATGTATTACGAAATCGAGAACCGAGAAAATGATATTCTTTTTCGGTAATATATTAAACACTAATGTCCTGTTATTGATTGCGAAATACTTGATACAATGCATACAATGCATGGTACGCGCATTTCTCTCTCTCTCTCTCTCTCTCTCTCTCCCTTTCTCTCTTGATTTCCCTTCACTGGTTGACTCACTGCTCTTCTCTCCGCGTGACGAGGACTGCGAGGAGCGAAATATCGGATTTACTTATGCATTTAGTTTACGCCGCGTCCGGATTACCAACTTTATATGCCGCAACGAGAGACGGCGGCGCCAGCGCCGTTTCCACTGGATAATCCGAAGCCCTTGGCATCGTCGTCGTCGTCTTGCCGTAGCTGAAGTAGCAGCAGCAGCAGCAACAGCGCGATGAATTAACGGAACTCTTGAATATAAACTAGTCGAGCGATTCGAAATAGTCCGCTTCAGCCCGATTGCGAACGTTTTTCGCGGCGGAGACTTACCGCCGTTATATACCTCGTTACTTTGGCGGCAAAGTTCCTCGGAAAAGATAGTATCGGCATTCTCCTTGATATCTTTATGCGACCGGGCTCTTTTAACGATTTGCGCGGCCCGCCGATCGGCATCGTTTCCGGTCTATGCTATTTATGCGAGTGACGACGGTCGGCACTCAGCGTATATTATGTCTTGCATTACGTCGGCTAATATAACCGATAGTATCGGCAAGTGACTCCGAACGAGGAAGTCTCTACGAAGAAATAAATGCAAATGTTTATTATACTACGTACGGAGAAATATTTTATACTAATTTTTTTTTTCAATAATACGCGAATCATCATGAATTATATCAAAATTACGAGGCATTGATTTCAAGTAAGATTACGAGAGATTAGTAGAGGTATTTAGTAATCTATACTCAATTTCTTCATTTGTATAACTCATATACGTATTTTCGTTTGCAAATACATACATACGCCTACAAAACCAAATCACATTTAATTACGATGTGATATAATTGTACGGATATGTAATTAAGATAGAAAACAAAATCATTCAATAATATTAATTAAAGTATGTGTGTATGTGTACATTGATATCTATAATATTTACATATATAAAACTTAGTAGAACTATTAAAACTTAATAAAACTTAGTAGAATTTATTAAATGTAAGCAAAAACTGATTAATAAAAGATAGAAAGACGAGTAACCCGTTTTAATTAGTTAATACAGTAATTACTTTATGGACGAGAGGCCGAGTTCAAAGCCTGGCTTTCGACAAACTTTCGAGTATAAATTCGCGATTGATTCACGGATGACTTAACACCGAATTTCTTCTGTGATATCATTCCGAAATTGTCGTAGGTGTATAATGTAGAACTGCATTTAATAAAGAGAGAAGAGAGAAGCGCGGCCAATTCTCTATAAAAATAACTGATACGGAAAACTCTCGAGCCTCATTTTTGATAAAGTTTGCATGAAGACACAAGCTCGTTTAGAACGATAGATATATAAAAAACTCTTTGAGAGAAGTTTTTAAAAACACAATTATTATATCAGTTGTGAAAGTTTACATTTTGCATTCGAGTACCTCAAAGAAAATCTTTATACATATCTGGCATACATATATCATGAGCATAAACCAGGGAAGAAACATAAAGAAGAAATATCTGCATGCGCCTATTAAATATATTTCAAGACACTGATTTTTTTTAAATATTACGTTTCAAAAATTTCAACAATAGAATTAATCTGCAATAATGAACACGATTCCCTAAAAAAAAAAAAATGTCCTTGATAATAAAATCAAACAAAAAGAAAAAAATTTTTATAGTGTTAACATTTATGCTAAATTTTTAAACAGATCTGTTAAAAAAATAAATTATTTTTGCATTACATTTCTTTTTCTATTACGATGTAGAATAGCGAATCTTCCAAAACTTCAATGTAAAATATATAGGATTCTAAAATTTGTAATGTAGATCTCTTACTTTCCTAACAAGACTTGATCAAACTGGCTATATATAAACCGCTCACGTTTAACCAGAGAATCGTATTTTCGCAGGAGACACTCATATTCTGCGATTCAAGTACTTCAAATGGAACAGGTCGTATTATAACTCTCACTGAAATTCTCTATATGAGTGTTCTATCCCATCATATTCCTGACCGTATGCATTCATGCGGTTTCCATTTTACTCAGCGCGTTCATTGCGTGCAAAAGGCAGATGTCTAGCGTATTCGTCGATCCGTAATGTTACTCTTTGCAGTCTGAATTCGCCCAATTGGACTGGCATAGAGTGTACCTCACCAAGTTTAATTTGTGAAAAGCTTCTCATTTTCGATCATCTATTTTGAAGGTACTATCTTTGATATTTTCATTAATATAAAATCGAGCATTGGTAAACGCTTGCAAATTTCAATCCTACATTTTAATAACATTTAAAAAAGACAAAATACTATTTCCGTCTACGATTATTAGAGCGTGTATTCGATATCCTAAGACATCTATTCACTACAGGCTCACTCAATATCGGACGATCGTATATTTTTTTTTTCGCAAAAGCATTTCTCGCGCGCGACTGCAGGGTAGAAAAGAAGGCAGAGATCAACGGAACGGAGCGGACGATTCGTGGCAAACCTGGCACGCCAGGTTTCACGCTCCATTTGACCGACGCCGGCCATCGAGCCGACATTCGCGAAAAAAGGGCCGCGGGAGTGAGGGATTAAAAGGCGATCCATTGCGCGGCGATCGTTCATTGTCCGAAACGCGACGTCGACGATGCGACGGACGGCTGAGTCCCTTTTCAGTTTTCTCTCTTTCTCTCTCCCCTGACATCGGCGATTATTGTCCGGTGCATAACGCCGGAGACCGTGATGAACACGGCTGCGAGAGGACGCCAATGACTGAGGAACACGGCGGAACGGACGAGCCGCCGTGAGAGCGAAGGTGTCAACGTCCTGATGAAACATCCTCGAGAATGCGGGTACTAACGTCGTTATCTTATCATAAAACGATGATTTGTTTTTCATATAAAGACATTGTTTTTATAAAGCGAAAAATATTATAATTTATTATTTTTATAAACGAAATTTATTTCGCTTATAAAAATAATAAATTATAATATTTTTCGCTTTATAAAAACGATGTCTTTACATGAAAAACAAAGCAATCAAATAATTATAATCGTGTAATCAGAGAATTGAGATGTAGAAAAAATTGACAAAGTTGGCAATATTTCGCTCGAGAGAGCGTAACTGCAGCGCAATCTTTTTACGCGGAGATCAAAGAAATCGATTGTACGATTGCTCGCGCCTATCGGCGAGCACTACGACGATCAAACGAGTTGCCGAGCGTTCGGATGCGATGTCGAACGCGGATTAAAAAGCGCGATCCGCCCTAATGAGCGGAGGTATCGCCGCGGAAAATGGCCGAGAGCGAGCGAAGAGCTGCCGCGCGGGCATCGTTAGCCCGACAATATATAATTTGCACGTCCCCCCGAACGGCTTGATAATATTATCATCGTCATGGAAGAAATACCGTTGTGCCGGAGGAGCACGTTATAATAAGGTTTCGCAAGAAGCGCGCGACGCACGAGGCGATCGCGAAAGCTTAGGAACATCCGAGATGGCAGTCTGATGTAACGCACGATTGATTTTATTACTGTAATTGACTTGGTACTATTCGATAAGTTAAAGATGAGGTGTTATATTTCTTTACTGTTATGCGATCTAATTATTATATAATTTGTACTCCTCAACATATTTCTCGGTAAGTAGAAATATTAGTAGAAAATATTTAGCATATACACACGTTATATTGCAAGCGGCACGAAATTTCTTCCATAGAATATTTCAAGATTCATCCGACGATATAAGTCAGCTTTATATTAACTTCGTTGCGCGGGAGATACAATAGAGATCGCTCGGATATCCGGGTACGGAGCCGACGAGACCGATTCAGCGACTGGATACGCTGACGCGCCATGATTGCGCGATTTCTCCCGAGGCGATAAAGGGCGCCGGCAAATTCATCGTCGCCGGCGAATCGATTCGACCGCGGCGAAATCATTTAAAGGATCGGCTGGACTAATTGATTCGTCGTTTCTCGATCGAAATTCATGAAGGCGCGCGAACTCATGTACCGGAACGTATACTCGTATAAACGCGCGTAAAATGTCTTGTATAACACGTGAGACTGCGATAAAAGTGTCGTTTTCCACGTAAAAGTTGTCTCAGCGCGCGTCTAAAATCTCCAAAAGAAAAAAAAAAAAATTATCAGTGCAAATGTACTTTGTAGTAAACAACGTGTGCGGGCTTGCTCGACTGCGTGTTTCGCTGACGGCGCATGACGAACCGCGCGGAAGCAAATTATTCCGCGGGATTAAGGCGAACGGACGAGAGGTGGTTGGAGACGCGAGAGCGACGGCGTAATTGGATATAGTCGGATCGCTCGGCAGCTAATCAGCATTAGTCACTTTGCGTCGCGCGCCGGAAAGCGCTATGACAAATCGTGCCTATGTACGCGCCTACGTGCATTTCTTTGCACCTCCATCGTGTAACGAGATTTTTACGGGCCCGAGGACCGTTGCAACAACCGTGGGAAGATAATTAAATCGCGCTGTGTATAAATCGCGCGTACGCATACAAATACAGATACACGCACAGATAACGGATTTCGAGACACCGGAATTTTTCAACGCGCGAAACGCGTTTGCCCGTGTAAAACATTTCGTTCTATTCCATTCGTCGTCGCGAAAGAAAGCTGAAGGTATCGATAATTACTTGGAGAAATTCTCAATCGCACCTCGTCCTCAAAGTGCTTTAATCCAGCTCGACTCGTAACGCGAAACGTACAGCTCTCGCTTTTTGTGATCCCTTAATCCATCCGATCGACGGCTCGCGTATCTTAATCCCCGGGACCCTTTATCGTGTCCGATCATCGCGGCGCCATTATCGATCGGACCTCGAATTATATCCTCGATGTTTTCATCCCGTCACGTGGAGCGGCACCGAAATGAAATCGAGTTGCAGCCGTGAATGCAAGAAAGATCAAAGCGCCAGCGATCATGATTCAATAGCGTCCGATCTGTTCCTCGTTAATCGAATTTATCTTCCGAGTGCTCCTAATGGTGGAACGAAACGTCGTCGTTTTAGTCACGCTCCTTCATTCTTTTCTTTCGCTCAGTTCCTTCCCGACTATTTAGCTCAGCCGTTCGAAGATACACGATAGCAGCACGTCTTTGCGACAGACCGTCTGTTTTTTTCCGGAGCTGCCGGTGCCGAGATCCCGTTTTAACATTCAACAGTAACCGGTCGGCGCCGAGAAAAATCGATTGGCGTTAAAAAATTGATAGCAATCCTAAAAGTAGCAAGGCAGTTCTCTTAGAGGAGGATGGAATTACAGCTAAAACTGGATTTATGGCACTCCCATTTTAGCTTCAGTGATATTTTTTCGTTTCTGCGCATCGGTATACGTATTGTAACTCTGGTATTTTGTTTAAATATAATTTGCATAAACTATTAATAATCAATATTATGATTTGATACATTTCTATGCGCTATTGTGTCTCGCGATTATGATTATCCGCTATTAGCGGTATATTAGCGGTATTACACATAATATCAACATTGAATTTCAAAGAGAGAATTATCGGTAACCAACGCAATGTAATTTTAAGCACGTGTCATTTTCTTGTTAATGCATTTATGTGCTCTTCGTAGATACTTGAAATCAGATTATTATCTATTGGTATTATGTCGCGTTTTACATCCATGTGAAAATATATATGCAAACTATGTGAGATAAATTAGCAACAATACACAACCGCTTTGCGTTGTAGAAATAAATTTCAATTAGCAATTCTACACACATCTCATACTTTCAAAATGAGAATGAGATGTCGGCGCGATACCTCGCCGAGAAGGCGAGCCACGTGAGACGACATCACACAACGCGATTCGATCACGAGATCTCACGAGGGAGAAAGCTGCGAGTTCAAAGATCAGGAGGAGACGCGGTCTTACAAGCCGCCGTTGTTCGCGCGCGGGGTGAAACGCATCTTTCGAGAGATTCGCCGAGTTCATCGATCATGAACTCTCGTCGCGTCGAGCGACATTCAAAGCTCCCATGAGCCGCACCCTGGCTCATTTTTCACGGCACTTCGGTATCCTCACTGTTGGGCAATCGCGTGACGTGCTCGTTACGTTGGAATGACCGCTCTCAACTAGCCGTTCCCGTCAGGACTCTACCGGGTGTGTATCTCGCCGCGATATAAAAGGGACCGCGACAAGAATGACCGTGCTTTTTTTCCGAAGAGCGTTTTCAATAATGACTTATATATATATAGCTAATGGTGAAAGTTAACAAATGGATTTTTTTTTTTACGTAATATTATATAGCCACGTTTTCTCTCTTTATGTGTATTCCGCAAAAATCCAACTTCGCAAACGAGATAAATCGCTTCGAAATCGCGTCGTCGAAACAGCTGGTGGTGATATACAATGCGGGGATCGCGTTAACTGTTATACTCTATAACGCTATAAATAATAACGCGGTCCGCATGTGTCGCACGTGTATCTAGGTCAATTAAAAATAATCGTCGGCGGTCAAAATTGATAATAATTTATAGCCGATTCATCTGTCAACGCCTTCCAGTTGATCTATCTGAATGAAGACTGATGACGCGCGCGCGCACGGCTTTTGCTCTCGTGTAACATTCTAGAGAACTGCGGTAACTTTAATCGTTTCGGATCCAGCTCTCTCTTTCCCCTTTCCCTAAAATACTCTCTTGAAAGCTATAAATCCGGATTATATGGTTGTCTATATACTAGAACGAGGTTGACACATGTATATAAATAGGAGACCATTAATAACGTTATATAACATCTGGTTTCCCATATCATATATATATATATATATACATAATTTTTTCTAATACAGCTGTCCGTCTCTACTAGGTTTCCGTTGCTCGCGAGCAACGCAGTTATCACGTGCGTCAAGTGAGTGCGCGCATAGTTTGCAACGATAGTGCAACGACGATAGGATCAACCACTTTAGCACGTTCTCGTCGAAAGTGGAAAGACTCTCTCTGTCTCTCTATCTCAGGAGAGAACGAAACGCGCGTCATGTACAACGCGAGCACTCCGGAATTTCGTGCCGGGGACCCGTATCTTCGAGGCGCATCGAGCTCGGTCGGGTCAGAAGGTAGAAGTTTCTACGGCTCGTTAGACTATCTCAGATCATAATCAACCGGCGCGGATGGTATTACGTTTACGGCAACTTTTAATTAACACCGAAATGCTCCCCGTTCGCGTTTCGGCGCTGCGAAATTAGTCTCCCTGCTCGCCTGTCGTGGACCCGGTTGCATTTCTGGTCACGGGGTTCTCATTTTATTTCGGCTCTACTTTCGCGCCACGTCGCAGCTCCGAGTTTCCTCCGCTTGTCGACGACGATACTTTCGGCAAAACTAGTCGGCGGCCTGTCACAGAAAGTAAACTCCGCTGTACCTATCGTGATTCTACGCCCGAACAAATTAGCGACATCCTTCTGAGTTAAGACTGATTATGTAGTTTTCTCTCTCTCTCTCCCTCTCCGCATATTCTCCCCATGTTGAATACAAAAAGATGGACAAACTTTTCATTAGGCGTTCTTATCTTCCCTTTCCTACACAGACGCTTTT
The DNA here is from genome assembly GCF_003651465.1 of Formica exsecta. NCBI lineage: Eukaryota > Metazoa > Arthropoda > Insecta > Hymenoptera > Formicidae > Formica > Formica exsecta. Next base: position 279,351 of record NW_021850942.1, read on the forward strand.
CCGTCTGTCTTATGAGACGGCATCCGAAGAAACTTTCAAGCCCTTTAAAATGGACCAATTAACTATTCCGTGTACTCGATGTACATTCATCCGTTTGTAGTCTCTTGGATCTACCGGGCTCTTCTTCATCATTCCAGTTTGAAGAAGAAGCCGAGAGTCGGATTCATTTCGTTTGCGGATTCATTCCGTTTGCGCTTCGAAAAAGTAATAACACTAGCATCGTTGAAAAGTGTGTGCGTTAGAATATCTTTTTTTCTGAGATCGCGATATCCATTGATTCATCGGTATATTGGCAGGTTTATTGTACATTTCAACCTCATATACTGAAATCTAGGTCGATGAAATGGCGGCAGGGTTGCACAGTAAAGTGCCAGCGATCGGCATTTTAGCGTTTGATCTTTCGATAGAGGTATTAAATAATGTATATTCAATGGCGCCCGCGATGTGTGCGCGGCCAGAAGCGTTCGCTCGCGATCGATTTACATAAGTTCCATTCGTGTCTATCCTCTTTCGGATAGTGGCGAAATTCTATACATTGGATAAGAGATTGTGGCAAGATTTTCTGCATCTTACCGCTCCGAACGCGGAGAATCGTCGTGCTCGATAAATAAAGGTGCCGATTGGAGCTCGCGCGCGGAGAGGGAACGAGAGAGGAAACGAGAGTATTCAAAGGGAATTGGAGCGAGTCGTTGTGGTTTATCGGAGGCTCTTCTAGCGAAGTCAGAGATGGAAAGCTTTCTACATTGCGAATACTTTCGAACCAGAGAGAGACAGAGAGAACAGTGTAGTAACATAAAAACTTTCGTGCCATTTTCTATTATGATAAAAATAAAATAAAAAATTATATGAAATCTACCTATTTTTAAAGCTTCATTTTATCGTTGTAAATAAACTATAGATAATAATAGAAATATATAGAAAACTATCGTACTTGAATTATTGCTGTGTTGTATTGTGTATATGTATAATTATATTTTTATTAAATTTCCAAATATCTCGCTAATTTCAATAAAAAATCATCCGTCGTTAAATTGGAATATCGAGACGTCACTGCGTTCGATAAGATAAAAAAAAAAGATCCCCATTCAGATCCTTAGTGATCGAGACGTTTCCGCCACCGGAAGTCCGCCGGAAGGGGACAGAAAGGGAGGGTCGAGGTGAGATCGAACGGCGGCAGTAAAAGCGTTGCGGATGGACGGCTCAAAGGGAAATACGGCCGGCGGCTTGTGGTTTACTAGAGGCTTCCCAAGTGGAACACGAACTCGCAAACACCGAAGTAACCCGATGGTACCCGCGGCGACGCTCCCTCGACGACCGATCGACCAAGCTCATAGAAACTCGTTTACTTAAGCAAAAGCTCGGGCGCGCGCGCACGTTTGTATTCGGATCAGAGAGCCGATGTCTGTATCTCTGTCCGGCACCGTGTTCCCATCGTCACACACTTACCCCACCCTTCCTCTTCCTCGCCTCGTCTGGATTTGATCAACCGCGGATACCCGGTAGCTCCGGGCGCGCTAATCGCCCTGGCTCGTAATTAAGCCGGCGTTACGTCATGGGAAAGTCTTTTCGAAATGCGTCGCAAGGGTACAAACGGCTGTTGGTACGAATTACTTCAAAGTAATTGCTCGGGCAACCGAGCAATACTTAAACAAGGCTTTGCGATCGATAGTTTTTTTCCCTTTGCGATGGGCAAGAATATCGCGGATCGTATATCGAGATTAATTAGCGAGTTCTTGCAAAAGCGAACGAAGAGGAAATTTGTAGAACGTGTTAATTGTAAATTATTAAAAGTGGTGATCTTAAGAATTTTAAAGTCTACGTGTTTTTTTTTTTTTAATTAAACGAAATTGATCGTAATAGTATCGATTTAAAGATTCGATATTTTTGTAATATAAAAATCATAAGAAAATCTGAGGTGATTAATTTGCAAACTTCTTTGTAGAATTGCAAATAAAAAGTAAATGCAAAATCATAAATACGTCTTACCGAGGCGAGCACAGTTTCTGCATTAACGACTCGTTGCACTTATAACGCCAAGCAATAAAATCGTTTCTATAAATCACTATTATTCGACTGCAAACCAGGCGGGGCTACAGTTAAAACATGAATTATTCTTGCAGAATCAAGAGTGTTAGGCAAATGAAGTTGGAAACGACGGCAAAGATGACGCTTTTAACTAGTAATAACGTTCTTCTAAAGATGAAGGTAGATAAATTCGCCATGATTCATTTCAATTATTAAAAAAAAAAAACCGAATGCAAACCGATGAATGCGTTGTTGAAACACGATAGATATCATTCGTAATCACTCTAATATATAAATATATATACAAGTTAATTATTGTAAAATACAACTATTCTCGTACATATTTACGTCCCACAAAAATCCACAGATCTCTCTTTTCTCTCATTTTGTCATAAATTTTTTTCTAAAATTATAGCATTTAAGATTCTAAAAGATTATAAATTTTATTCTTGTTAAAAATAAAGTGGCGATATATTACAAAATAAATAAACACTTTTCGCAAAACCATCGTTTCTCTATTCTCGGTGAAAGTTTTAACGGTCTTGGCAAAAACAAGTATAAAAACGTTCGCAATCTTCCACTTCATTATGAGATAGCTACGTTGTTGACATTAACATGCCAAATGAAGAAGTATTGTAGAAAATTTTATTTCCATTGCCATCGAGACGGTACGATAAAAATGTCCTGAAATCGTGCGCTCCGTTAACGAGCTCTTACCACGCAAGCAAATCCTTTGACGTAACGCCTATCTTGTCGCAAGTCGAGGTCAGATAAACGCCTTTACGATTTAAGACGTAACAACGTCCATCGTTGCACAGAATACGCGTGTGTACGTGCATGATAACACCGATCCACTTCACGGAAATACTGTACGGGAATGCTGCTTCAAGCGTAATGAATTGCCGGCACGACACATAAGATACTCAAACGTATGTACGCTTCGCGATCTTAATATAAGACGGGGTTCTTTTCTTAAAAAAAAAAAAAGAAGAAAAAATCCAGTCACATTAAGCGAGAGCAGGACTAATCCATCGCCGACGTCTTAACCGTGTCTTAGAACATCGAATTTACGAGCGCGTCTCGCACGCGCAATAATCGTCTCGTCGAAAGATTTTTCATCAGGCGAGCTCGCGAAAGCGGTGTACGTTGTCATTACCGCGCGTGATAACTTTGAATGAGCTGTAAATCTCCGTCGATAAAATGGCGGTGCACGCGCAAACGATCGCGCAAAAATGGATTAATGGATGTGGTTGACCCGTTTATTCGCGCGCGAAAAAGAATCCCGCACCTATAAATTTCCTTGGCTGTCGATGACTCAGCAGCGTAATCAAAAGCTCGCATACACTGTACTATGCTACGCGAATGGACGCGGAATTAGATCGCGTGCGAGGCCCAGATGGTGCCGTGTAACTTTTTTTCGGCGACTGATTGTGATTTCTAATATTAGATTTAGCAAGCGCCAATTTTTTCGCATGCTACGCTAAACCGAGATCGTTCTCGTAAATAACGCACTTTTATTTTTAATTCTCTTTAAATAGCATTCTAGAGATCGACAATCAAATCGCGGGATAATCCTGAAGATGAAATTGATAAACTGTGGAAATATGTGTTGCGTGTAACGTAAAATCGATTGATAGATTGTATTTCTTTCTAATTATTGGGATATTTCTGTTATAATTTGTATTTTTTAATATTTTTTTTAAAATTCTTATTAATTATCGTATTTTTTTGGCGCGTCGAGGAAGTAAATCAACGTGCTGCAAAAACCGGTTATCGATATGACAAGCAATATAATAAATTGACCGGGGTAAAGCCAGCGCTTTCCTTCGCGATGTTATAATACGACTACTGGTCGTCTGGCAGTAAAACGTCAGCGGCACGAAGGAATCAAATTAAGGAAACCTTCCGCGATAAAATAAAATACGCGCCTTATCTTCCTCTTAATCCCGACTCGACAACGTCTAATATACGCTCAAATGTAACTGGAGAAAGAAGTATTTTTAGTTACCAAGAATACAAAAACCGCTTTAGTTTCTTCGAATAAAATTCTTATACCATGCTTTTTATATAAAAATCAGATTACGAGAGAAATGCAATTTTATGTAAAAGATAAAAGCTCACGCGTACTAGAAATCCGTATTGTTCGGCGTTACTGTGACAATCTGTTGCTTAAAGCGGCTCGTGTCGCATATGTAGTACGAATAACATATCGCAAGCGTGACGGTCGATCAGGCTCTAATTAACCGCTAAGCCTCTTTGGGTAAGCGTATCGGCCCGCGCCAACAATGGACAATTCCCTTGTGCCGTTACATACGGCCCACGGCATCTAATGCTCGGATTATCGCGTTAGTGCGTCGTTCCGAAATGGACAATGCGGCGATCTATGTGCCGGCATAATTACTACACGATCGATATAGATCGATAGACCGATTTGCAAATTGCACTTACCTCACATACTCCGAAATTCCTGACTATTGAACGAATAAAAAGAAAAAAATTGCATCCAAGAGAGTGCCAAAAAGAACACCCCCGCGTCTGTCTCCCTCGCAAACATATGTAGATTTAAATAATTGCGGCTTTCGAATTTCCTCTCCGTTCCGCGTAATGATGTTTTAACAGAGAGAAGTTGAACTGTGTAATTTTTAATAGTTAAAACGCGGTTTGCTTCGAAACTATGCTTGATGCACTGCAAAGTAACTGTTGCCGCGGTTTCGCTCAGCAAGAGTCTGTCCATCCGGATGTTGTTAATATGCGAGACAAATTTAATGTATAGCGAGAGTGTCGTACAAGTTCGTAATGTATGTGAATAATTACGATCGCCATTAAGTTACGTTAATGCACTATGAATGCTATTTTATGATGAATATGCCACAATATATTTGATTGAATCGCATGACTTGCGCCACGTAATTACCGCTATTATATATTTAAATTTTGTACGTAATATATATCAAAATTTATTTATCTGTCCAGTGTAAAATTCAAATATTACTATTTTTATAGTAACTATAGACGAATTGAAATTAGATACAGATAAGTTATTAATTTTTTACACACAAAGATAAACGCACGAGATTAATATGTACTTTCTAACGGAATCAAAAGAACTTTTGATTGCTAAAACAAAAAATAAATGTTTATTTTGCTCTTTTGACATCGCGGGATTTGAGGAGATGTAAATTTCTGCGCTTTATGGATTGGCAAATGGCACATCGTAAATAAATTGCGGTTTCCATCAGGATAAACGAAACATGCATGGTATTCCAAAGTGAAAACAGAAATCAACGCAATGCAGTGTTGGCTAAAAATCGATTGCCGCACACACAATACAAGGATTATATCGTTCACCTTTACAACAAAATTAATGCGTTTTTCATGTGTCTCGTACATCGTTGATAACCAATTTTTCCATCGATTTTTTTTCACGACGCGAACATATTCCCATCTCGCAAATTATGTATGTGCTCTTAGGATTCATAATGTTTTTATATAAAGCAAAAAATTGGATTATTTTATCTCTTAAATAAAGCGATAAAATGTTGATGACCGTCTAGTAATAATCCAATAAAGTAGAAAAAGCTCAAACTTGCAAAGATTATCCCTTAAACTTTTTAGTCGGAAAACTAAAGCGTTATTTTATTTAGTGTCCTTATATGTGAAGATCTTTCAATGTAAAGAAAGATGAAAGACCAACTGAAGTTTCTCAGGCGGATTCGTTCACGATCTCATTTCTTTTCAAAAAAGAAAGAGAGAGAGAAAGAGAATATGCCATATACCATCGTTTGTGAATAACACAAGAAAGCGAAACAAGTTTTCCGAATAGCTTTTGAAACGTGGCGAAAGTATGAGTGTGTATTACACAATTTATACGGTGTCGATCTCGATCGACGTGCGCGTGCACATATGTTTCAAACATTGATAATCATGCCGACGCTTACGACGCGCGGGACCCGTTCGAACGGTAGTAAAATTAACGGGGGCGTAAAAGGGATTTCTCGCGCGACGCGTCGCGGGTGAATGAGCGCGTCTTTTTTATAGTCAGCATAGTCGTAAAAAAAACCCGCTTTTATCGACGTTCGAAAGAGCGCTCTCGCGTCTGCACCTGCCCGTCAAAAAGAGAATATGCCATATACCATCGTTTGTGAATAACACAAGAAAGCGAAACAAGTTTTCCGAATAGCTTTTGAAACGTGGCGAAAGTATGAGTGTGTATTACACAATTTATACGGTGTCGATCTCGATCGACGTGCGCGTGCACATATGTTTCAAACATTGATAATCATGCCGACGCTTACGACGCGCGGGACCCGTTCGAACGGTAGTAAAATTAACGGGGGCGTAAAAGGGATTTCTCGCGCGACGCGTCGCGGGTGAATGAGCGCGTCTTTTTTATAGTCAGCATAGTCGTAAAAAAAACCCGCTTTTATCGACGTTCGAAAGAGCGCTCTCGCGTCTGCACCTGCCCGTCAAACATAATTATTTTGGCGCAACATCCTGGCCCGGCAATTGTGTCGCGCATCGCGCGCGAGGCCAGCAATATAAAAAAAAAGGCACACCGCAATTTTCCGCATCGCTAAAAACTTTTTAACGTCCGACTGCTACTCCCCTATCTAGGGATAGAGATGAGGAAATGCGTTGCGTACTTGGTCCATTAAATTAACCTCTCTCTTCTAATCGATACACGTAAAATGAGCCAATTTCATTTCGAGAAGTTCGCGGTTCAAAGTCGATCAAAACCGTGACGCGGATATTTTATCGAAACGACAAAGACGTGGGGAAGTAATTAAAACAGAGAGCCGGGATTCTTCCTGTAAAACAGATGATCGGTTTATTAGATCGAACCCATCGAACCGGAAGAGGAGTGAAAGAGAACGGGGCTCGTATAAAGGGGAGATCGGTACGAAAAAAATAAAACTAGTTCAACATCGCAGCCGTTACTGAAATTACTCTGCCAGGGTTTATGGCCCGACACGAAAGTGTATACGCCAAAAAATATCCGGATTTAACCAGTTTTGCCCCCCTCCTTTCCTCGTCTTTCTTAAGGTCTTCCTCTTCTCGTCTAGAGAAATCGTGCACTTTTTCCTTCACGTACTGGTTGCACATTCGCGTATCTTTCCTTCGTCTCGCTGCGTTTCTCCGCGTCTGAATGTAACGGGCGCGGTGTTAAGTTTCGCGGTCACCGAGGTCGACGGCTTTGTTTCGACTAACCCGAGTGCATCGTTCCCACGAAATCCGTGACACGCTCCCTTAAATGTCCTTTTACCTCTTTACGTGCTCTTATATCGCGTATCACCTCATAGCGTTTAATTAGTGCAAATACATATATAGACGATATTAGTAACAATAGCATCTTGTCAGAGATGAAAATAATAAAATGAAGCTGCATCAAAAGTTGTTTGTAATTCGATTCGCCTGTTTCTGATCGGATCAGATTCGATTACGATCAATTTTCACGGACTCGTTTTTATTTACAAAACGCGTTCTGCGTGAAATAAGAGCTATATAAATTTTTTAATCGTATTCAAAACTTCTCGCAAACATTATTAAAAGAGAAAATTATCACGTTTTAATTAATACATAAAAACTATTTGCTATATTTTTTTATAATTTATTTTATATAATGTGTGTATCGACTTGGATCGTTTTTCATAACAAAGTAAAAAATTTAACAAATCGACGATCCGCATGCAATACAAGTTAAAGTCAAATGTATAAAACAGCCGAACCATCGAAATTCGCACAGTTAAAAACAAACGCAAATACATATATTGCGTAAAAATTACACAAAAGCCAACGAACCCGATACTAAAAGTTGCACAAGTTTATATTACCAATCACAATTGATTATTTTTCATTGACCATGCGAGAGATAAATTTGATCCACAGACGCAGCGAAAAAAAAAAGGAAAAAAAAGCGCTCAAAGTCGAGACGACCATCCACGCATTTTCGCAAACAGCGTTTATTTTACCGGAATTTATTCGTGCAGGTCTTTGTATACGCGTCTGTCGTCGAACGAATGTTTGATTAAAAGCTATGAACGTTGGTAGTTCAGCGACCAATGTTCAGAAAAACTTTGGGAAAAATATTTTGCATTTAAACACGCTAAATCGCAAATATTTCTGCCGCGCTTTTCGGCGACTATCTAAATAAATATATTCCAAAGAAAATCAATATAAATATCGTATAAAATGCTATGAGCAAAGTTCGTCAAATGTTGATCACCGATGAAGACTTCCGTCAAATATGTTATTTTTAAGACGACTGTTAAAAAGAATACCTACTATTACTATACAACATAAAACAGCGATGATGCCAAAGAAGTGAACCTTTGATTTATTTGACAGAAGAATCTCGCGTCTGAGAATTGAGTGTCTTCTCGATGGCCATACATTAAAGAAGAATCATCGCCGTGAAGAGTGAATTAAGCGAGCAAAGATTAGAGGGGGTTGACGCGTATATAATGGCGAAGAAAAATGAATATACGAGTTTTAGACGAAAGAAAAAAAAAACGGCAGTGGAAATGCGAGGATATTGTAAATTGTTCGTTTAAATCACCGCGAGAGAAGCAAGCGGTGGACGTTGAAGTATTCGGGTATACATCGTATAATATCGACCCGGTTGGAGAACGTTAGGGATACCAACCCACCGGTGAATAAATCAAGTTAGAGTTGCTCGTGCGAGGGAGGTGGCAAAGGGAACGATCGCTTGCAATTAATATCACGGTAGATATGTGGTTAGCATGGAATAACCCGGGTTGTAATTAACGGGACGCACCAAATGGATTTGAAATTCAGATCGCACGCTGGTGCGATGTAATATCCGCACGCGCGATAACTATGCGACATTATTATACGCAACCAGTCTAAGATGCCGCCGAGAGAGACACGCATACCGGGCCGCGATGAGTTTCCGTCTCGACCAGTCGATATCCGCAATAATCGCGTGGCTCTAATTTCAATCGATGGTTACGTCGACGCGTGTATCGTCTAACGTAACTTAATAGGATGTCGAATAATCGAATATCAATGTAACAAAGTATCATCGCATACAACGTTCTATACGGAGACAAAATTAACGACGTCTATTTAGATAAGGCAAAGATTTATCTTACGACAGGCAGAGTAGCTATAACAATGGCAAGATAAAAAAACGGGGAAGGGAGAAAAGACAAAAAACACTATCAAAATGTATTCATATCAATTTATCATCGCGTCATTATTCTCAATCGTGCCGACGTGCTCGTAGGCAAAAATATCGTCAGTGATAAACATGTACGATAAGTATTATTCCAAGCATAGAGAGAGAAAGAGAGAGAATAAACGCGAGAGTCATAGCTATGTCATAGCTAATCCGATATAATTGCAATGTAAAAATTTCATTTTTGATGATGTAATTATATTATGGGAACGTATACGCGCATTAAATTGTATCTTATACAAAAATTCTTGTGACGTGAAAATGCGATTACGTATGTATAAAATTCTCGAGTACCCCGATCGAAACTGACGACATCGCTCGGAGTCGTGATTTACGATATCAAGAATATCTTCCTTGGAGCGCATCGATGTGCATCTTCGTAACCTCTTTTCGCGCGAGTATATACACGCGCAATCTCGTTTCGAGAGTGCATTTCGAGATGGCACGCGCAACCTCGCGAAAAAATCTCGCTGCGCTTTAGCCGAGAACGTCTGCAAGTTTTCGTCGTAAAAATTTACGGCGGACAGATGGCGGGTAAAATTCGAGAGATTTGCTAGTCGAAGAAACGTCGAAGCGCTCTCGATGGTCAAAGGCCGCATTTTACACGTGGGCGGTTGACAATTCATCGACAAGAGGAAGGAGAGGAAGCGTAAAAAGATAGAAGCTCGCGTAAACGATATCGATGCCGAATCCAAATAAATCAGACTCGACGTAGCAGATTCTGGCCAATCGAACTGTCGAAAAGCGAGAACGCGGAACGACATGGCGTAAAAAAAAAACAAAAAACAAAAAAAAGGCAAAAAACAAAAATCTCTGCGTGCGAGCCCGGTTTATCCGAAATGAAAAGTTGACTCCGCGAAATTTCGCTGCGTGTAGATGGAACGACATGGCGTAAAAAAAAAACAAAAAACAAAAAACAAAAAAAAGGCAAAAAACAAAAATCTCTGCGTGCGAGCCCGGTTTATCCGAAATGAAAAGTTGACTCCGCGAAATTCGCGAAATTGTAGATTTAAATACCGCGAATATCACGCGAATATTCGCTCTTTGAAAACATAGACCGGACCCGCCGCGTGCGTCCCGTTATAGTGATGTACGATCCACCCGCTCGGATATACATGAAAATACAATTCGGGATAAAATTGCGGAAACAAACGAGCTAACAAAACTGCGGGCGTATTTCTCTTCAAAGGCGGATTTAAAAAATCTAAATCCCATAAAAACATCGTTCTCGAAGAAAGAGATTTATTTCTGTTACACTGTATTGGAAAAGAGGATGGTCAGCGTTTTTCACTATTACATATGTTTTTATATTATTGTTACCTCAATTAATTCGGCCGCTAACGCGTTACGCGCAAATATTATAAATATTCTGCAATATTTCAATAGCAAAACAACAGCAAATATAAGCTGCCGCGTCGAAATAAAGATTTTTAATGAGAAAGTCGGTAGAAGTTTTCCATTGAGTTGGACATAGAACCAAAGAGGTTGAAAGCCTTTTCGAGGTCTCGCTCCCTTCTTTTAATACGAGCTTAGTGGAGTACGTGCTTTAATGTGAAACAAAGAAGGAAAGGCGATCAAAGGAAGCACTTAACGTCAGGTCGACCGAATAGTCACGACGACCGCGGACAATCATATCATAGCGGCATCCATTCCAATGAATTTACATTTTCCATGCTGAATGTATCGGCGGTAATACATTACCCGTTTATTCCTCACGAGACCGCATTTAATTTGGCATTAACTGATGGTATTTTCTTTTGTGTGCGTACGTATGCGAAATAATTAAATTTCCCCAAAGATAATTCAATCTTCGTCAAAATATGACATATAATTCCTTTATTCACTTAAGCTCTCGTTTTATACCTATGTTCAAAGCTAATCAAAAATTAGCAATGGTTTTTCAATAGGAAGACTAAGATGGATAGACATTTTTGCGGTAACTTGAAGTCACCGCAAAAATTGCCTGTCGCGCCTCGAGAAAAAAACGTTGGCTCCTGTGGTAGAAAAAAAATTAATTTTTTACGGCTATCTCCAGACCACAGACGAATATTCACGCATGTGTCAGCAACTGACATTGCTGGAATGACTCTGATAGACCGCAATCGTAATAAGCGCGGCAAACACAGTGGAGCTTAACTACATTGTGAATTTTTAATGCTTGATTTTTTTTTATGCGAAACTTTGTGTGGCGAACGAGCGTGTGCGTTTGGGCTCGTTTTTACGAGTGCGTGAATGAAATCTTTACAACGAACAAGCGCTGAATGCTAAATCGAGTTACGTCATCAATTTTTGTAAAAATAATGTTAAAGAATAAAAAAATATTTAAAAAATCAAGCTACGAGAATTTTATCTCTTCCTATTTCTATTAAAAAATATGTAAAGTTAAAATTATGTTCATCGTTCATGGCTAAAATTTGATTACACAGCTTGTTATTCACTGTTATCTATCAAACTGTTATTCACTGTTATCTATCAGTGATTGATCGCTAAAATTGATGATCGGCAGTTTCTTCAATAGAGTTTAAATTTATAGATTGCCCCGACGATCCAATCCTTCAAAAGTTATAAAGTACTAATTTTTTTTTAAGGGTAGGGGAAGCTTTCATCGGGATCCATATTTTTTTCCCCTTGAACAATCCCCAAAACGACTGTCTCCATCTTATCGTTATACTCTTATGTTCGACCTTTTAATAATAAGGAACAAAGATAGAAAATGTCATGATGACGAAGAGGGCGATATTGATAAGGTGCCCTGTTAATAACGGCGCTATTAGCCTCCCTACGCGAGATGATGCAGCTGCTTTTCCCGAAGGGTGAGTGCGATCAGTGACGCGAAAGAAAGTACGTTAAGCGCGAAAATCAATTTTCGTCGGGGCAGCGACGTTGAGAATCTGCGCGGGCGTCTTGAAAAAGCGCCGTAATCGCCCCTTAACGATCATTGGATCACACGGGAGAGCCCGATGCTATCGAGATGCTTGCTTCGTCGCTCGCGCAAAAAAGTCACGAAGAACGGAGACTCGCACAAAAAGATCAATCGATCGACGGGCCGATTCGACGAGCCTGTTTGCGTCAGAGAGACGTGAATCCAAAATAACTTAGCCGATAATACGGTAATTCCACGGCGCAGTCGAAGGAAGCGAATTAAACGATCCCGTTCGCGGCGGAGGATCCGTGGAAACCGCGTTGGAACCGAGGCGGAAATTGGGTTGGAGTCCCCCGGGAATTTCAGTTCTCCCTCCCCTCTTCACCGTTCCGAAGGTTCACCACTGGGCTTATTCGCTTTCCACCTACCTCCCCCTCCGCCACCCGCAACGATCTTATTGCGGGATCGGAGTAGTCCTTAACTGGAGATATCAGTGGCAGTTTCCGAGATTTCCCTACCAAATAAAAGGTGTTCTCTCGAGAGTTTTCAGAATAATGTGGCCCCTTTCTCGGATGCTCGTGAAGCTGTTTCATCCGCGTATGGCGTACCACATTTGCGAGAAAAGAACGTACGGAAACGCACATCTACATCGGCACGACCCATCGAGCGCGGTTATCCAATAATTCTCGTCACGTTCTGTCAATAAATTCGTATTTTATAGTCTATAGTGTATAGACACCCATACACAAATTTTATTTATTAATATTGCATAAAGAGAGTCCGAAAAATTTTTTCATTATAAGAAAGAAGCAAATGTTCTCCGCTAAAAAGAAGGCAAATGTTCGCAAACGAGAGAGGCATCACCAGTGTCTCGTATATCTTTCTGCACGTACACTATTACCATCAGTATAGCGGCTAAGCTATACCGGAATTACTGGAATATCGATAGCAAATTTATCGTAAAATTTATGACTATATATCTGATAGTTCCGGAGCATTTTGAAACGTTCGCAACTTTACGACAATAGCGATCGCATCACGATGCGTTTATCCTAAACGCGCGTTCGACACGTGAATAGTAATGCCGAGTTGCCGAGTATGTCTCGGTCGTTGTCGCGCGACTGCAATTATTATTTTTACAGCTGATTTTACGAGCTTCCGCATTCGCGTCGGATAAAGTACTTTACACGCTTCCACAAGCGCTTCTTTGTGATGGAAATAAAAATTGAAGTTTAAAGTAACAGACGAAAACTACGCGACGTTGACATGATGTATTGAATTTAGCGACAAGTCCTGAAATATTCGTGAGGTGCATACATAACGACACGTGTTGAGAAATGCTCCGATAAAGTGTTCGGCAAGACCTAATTCTCAAAGCATCTCTAAGATTAAAATAAAACATTAAATATATATTCGATTTTGCTATAACTAAAAAAAAAATTTTTTTTTTAAATCGTAAAACATGTATTATTAATTTGATAATATTTTATAGAATGTAAAATAGAAAAAAGAGTAAGTTTAAAGAGTCTCTTTGGAATCTCAAATTATTTAATCCTCTTTAAATTATAATGAGGAAACGACTGAGACTGTCGTCTGAGAAAGTATATCGTTCTCGGGAATTCCGGCGAAACTTTTCGCATCTCGGCGTCGTCCCGAAAAATCCTTTCTTCGTAATACCGGAGTAACTATCACAAGGGGGTCTCGTTGTGTTGCACGTTACGAGGGATAAGGGAGAGCTGTAGCGTGTTGCAAGAACAACTAGGCGCTTTTATTAAATCCTGCCGGATCGCCGAAATGGCAAAAGTTCGTGACCGGTCGTGTATTTAGTCGAGGGTGGTTTACCGGAGCGACGCTAAATTCGCCGCAGGTGTCGCGTGTTCTATTATGTCGTATCAAAGACGTCAATATCAATTCGCCGTTGTAAGAAGAACGGTCGAAATCTCCGATATATCGTATTAGAATATCCCTTTGGACATTTCTCGTGCCAAACGGAAAAAAAATCGCACGCGCGATCTCCGCTTTTAATATCCGTTTTTATGTTTGATTAAATCCCAATTGGCAACTTCGACATATCTATTGCTTTATCCGTTTCTTTGTTCCCGGAGTGTCCCGGATCGGAATAAATGAGACTCTCGCGACGGTAAGCGGAGCAAGTAGGTAGCTACGTGCCTGTACCAGGCGGACAGGTTAGTAGCTGGGCACTTTGCGCCAGCCGTCTCGAAAAGATTAATGACACTCCCTCGATTGACTGTGTGTATATGTGTATGTGTATGTGCAGCGAAAGGAAGGGGAGGATACTCTCGCATCCTATTAATATATTAGCCGTACACTCGCGAGCCACCCTATCTCGACGACCCTCTCGTCGCGCGCGCTCGACCGTCGACACCGTTCATCGGTTAAAGTGTCGCTCGAGCGTGTAAGGCAAGCGCTTCTTCGAGAGTGAAGCAACGCCGATGACGGCTCGAGGGCTCGTCAGCACTTCGTTGCATCTCTCTCGCAAATTTTATTGCCCGGACGATCGAACGACGACGACGTCGTTTCGCGAGAGATCGCTTCCTCTCGTATCTCCTCTCGCGCGTGCTCGCGTTCATTCCAATATCACGATACATCGCGCACTTCTTGCCCCTTTCGTCGGATCTTCCTTAATTATGTTTCTGACTTATGCACGAGGATTCCCATCTGCCAACATTAGCGACTCTCGAAGATCGAGTTACAGTTCACGATGCTAATTTAATGTTGACGCTCTGGGAAGCTCCACTTTGTGCACGGAGATGCGTCCGATTACATTACGTTGCATAAAAGCTCCAAGTACTTTAGAAGTTAACGACTTAGACGAGGTAAAAATGAACGTTCCCGATACGATGTAAAACTTTGGAAATTTTATTATCGCTCGGAATGAACAATTAATATCCGCGAGAGGATCGAAGAACCCGTGTAATTGTTCGGAGAAATATTTGATTGAAACGCTCTCGTGTCTTAACCATTGCCGTATCGTGGTTAACGAATCATACGCGAATCATCCGTCTCTGCAATTGCTGTGCCGGAAATGAGACCGGGAACGAAAATCGACCGCGTTACAATACGAGAATCACGCGATTTGTCCGTGCAGTCGCTTCGGTCGGATGATTGCGTTTCTATACCGTATGCGCGAGAGGTGGAGAGAGAGAATCGCCAACTGATCCTGCATTGTGTCAGCTGTGATACCATCGTACGTTTGCATCAGGGAACTGCACGAGACGCACCACCCTATCCGAGGGTGTTTACAGGCATTGTGACGGAGACAGTGGACGTGAACGAAAGAACGACGCGCTAAATCCCGTTCGCGCGAACCTGAACTATTCAATGGAATCTATTGAGCCACCATGATTATTAGATCGCCATTTCAACGTCATCATCGATGATGTGCACTTGAATCACACGCTGATAAACATAGAATAGCTCTCGGGTTCGTTTCTCTCACTCTCTTTCATAAGATAAACATTACAATGATTTGTTTAATAATCGCTTTACTATGGACATCCTCTTCCCAATTTTATACATCTGATGAAATATATATTATAATAATATAATAAAATTGGAACGGTAATAATTTTGATGAATTTTTATTTTTCGATATAGTTTATGTAACCGAACATTTACCAGTGATAATCTTCTCGTGCTCTCCTCGTTTCGGCGCTTTTTGCGGAAAAAGAGAAGAATCAACAGTGAAATATTATTTTTAGATTACCACATATTTTTTTTTTATATCTCTACAGATGTTAGTTCAGACGTATGATATCGGGAATTTGTCATCGATTGCGCGCGATTTGATGGATAGCGAGATAGCGTGATGACGAAACCGCTGTTCGGCATGAGACTTATCGCCACTCGAGATCAGCGGGCGTTAGCGAACCGCAAAAATACTTAACGTGAGCTTTGGAAATGGTTTAAATGCGAAGTATATAAACGCGTTGATAAACATCGAAATAGTATCTCGCGACTAAATAATTCGAGCAATAAAAACGCCTACAAGCTTAGATACTATAATGTTTAATGTGATATCGTTCTGATTTCTCCGCTAATTCGTACTATTTCTCAACACTAGGATATAATTATATACAAGTCGTAAAAAAAAAAAAAAGAACGAAACGTTAAGTCCCGCCATTCTCTCCACGATGAGAGTATGATTGCTGCGGTAACGTTGCGTGTGCTCGGTCGAAGCCCGCTTTTACCCCAGGACAAGAAGTTTAAAAACCGGTAACGCCGCGGCGTTTTCGCGGAGGACTATTTTCTTCTCGATTTTCTACAAAATGCAAATTGGTTTTCGCGCGTTCGCAGAAGTCTCGCTTCTCCCACGACGGAGAGGAACAACTGAGAGCGCCTCGTCGCGTGACCGTATTGCGGCAATGAGAATCGCTCTCTTATTGCCGGGATCTAAAGTAGTTTCTTGAAACGATCGCTGTAAATATCCAGTCCGCTACCATGCACTTAAGTTTAAGAGAACGGCTGTCGCGGGGTTGATTTTGTCGCGATTCTCGAATGAATTCCGTTCTCGTGACCAGAACGGAACAAGTTCGAGCTTCCATTTTCGGTATAGAAAGATATATATAACTGGCGTACAACGTTCGCCCATCACGAATCGCAACTGCAGTTACACAACAAGCCACTGTATAGTATTATCATTGCGGCTACACACATTCACGATATATAACGCTTTCATCGCGCAGTCATCATTCGCAAAAACGTTGAAATATTTGTCGGATTTCATGGTTGCATTTGTCACGATATATGGCACGCATGCAAGTTTTATTTATACATGTTTTTCTCGACACAAATTCCGTCTGTCTGTGTATCTCGATAGCTATAGCCAATATCTCTATATTGTTGGCGAAATGAATTATTGTTTGCGCGATATTTCTCATTCAAGGAAAAACAATATATTATAAGAATCAAGTTGAGGGAATGTGAATTTCTGCCGGAAAATGGATATATGTATGCAAATTTACCGCGCTATTCAAAGGATTTTCGATCACAAAGCATCTAACGTCGACACCGATGCAATCGTTCTACGAATTCGCCAAATTTCTAGTTTTCTTTTACACAATCGCTCGGTTCGCGGGCACCTCGGATTTTAAAATACAGAGCTACGTTGTAAAAATCTGACTCGGGAAATCGGTATCGCGATTCATGCGAAGCGAAATCCGCTGACGCCATCCTTCAGAATGCACATTCTATTCGTTATAGACAAATATATTCTACGCGACTAACGAGCAGTTCGTTTTACTTGTGAAAGAAGACTTCTTTTTGCTTACTTACTCATCGGATTCGCTTTACAGAGACGATCCTCGTGTGAATTGATCGATCTAATTCAAATTGTCGATTATAACAACACATCTCGTCGAAGTTTTCTTACCTGAAACAAAAAAAAAAAAAAAAAAAAAATGTTGATGTCATAATTCTGGGATATAAAACCGTAATGAAATATCGTTACAATAAAACATCTAGAATTTTTCTCTATTATAATGCTGTTCCACAAAACACCGAAATAAAAAAAACGAAATATCCCAAGGGCAAGATTCCGTTGGCATATCCTCGAATGAGACACGCGAGTGCGACGCTGTCCCACCCTCTGGAGGGTCGTTAATAATAATCGCGTGTGGTGGGTGCGAGGACGATGCTGTCACAAGAATGTGAGGGTGTGTGTACTCTATATCTGACCTTGTATATAATATTCAACAGTGGCGCTCTTTGTACAGCCTTTGTGCGGATATTATTGCGTCGCTGTCCAATTTAAAAAGATAATACCGACGATCAAAGATACTCTTTTTCTTTTTCAAAGACGCCCCTCCTCCTCTCGGCCGGTACCCTCTGCCCGCACGAGCAATCCTCCTCCCGGCACTCTATCTCGGCCGCGAAAAGAATGGAAAGGACGTTATTGATGGCGGGCCAGGAGGCCCGTACAGAGAAAAAGAAACGGGGCACCGTCGCCTCCCTCGTCTGGGAATCGCGAGAAAGAAGGACGAAAAACGTTTCTTTCTTCCAATAAAATTCTCTCTGTCTGTCCGATCTTTTTGCACCTCCACGACGACGGTATTCAGCCGACGAGCAAACGGTCTAGAACGGACGGATATCGCTCTACTTATCCCGTCGATCCAAGCATTTAAGCACGAGTCGCTGTCACAAAGAAAGAGTTAACCAAGCGCCGTTAATTAATTGTGACACAGATGATTGCAGTCAGCTGACCGTATATTTGCGAATTTTTCGCGATCGAGTCAAAAGTACTTAATATTTTTGTCGCCGCCATTTTTTTTTTAAATATCGTTTATTCGTATTCAAACTTACGATCTCACTATTGCTTGTAATTATTATGACAATCATAAATTAATAATATGGCAAATTATATTAATCTTTAACAAGAACTTCTGTCTCGAAAAGATTTTTCTAACAAAGCAACATCGTCTGACGAAAAATTGCTGACGTTAGTTTGCGAGATAGAGCAAAGAGCATATAGATACCGAACGCGTGCGAACGTAATCGGATTCGAGATGTACTTTGAAAACTCGACAAACGCGAAGAACATGCTTTATCGGAGATGAATTCAAATGAAGTTGAGTTAAGATGTTACGCAAATGGAAACGTCAATAAGGCAGACGAAGTACTACATGGCCCATCTCTATTCTCCATATCCTTTTATTGAATAGATTTGAAAAATGAAAAAAAAGGCATTACTATCTTCTCTCCCATCCACCCTCTTTAGGACTTACTCCATTTACAGAATGGATGTGAAGATTATTCAATGTCGGTGCGGAGAAGAGAGCACGTATGGTGCCTTTTATGGAAGAGCTGTTCAATTCGCAGAAAGTCAGAATTCATTTCCTATAGATGTACCTCAATTTTCTATCGGTGACAATATAAAACTAGTAAATATGCATCTTTTTCTAATAATCTTTTTTTATCGTAAAAAACATTTATATTCGAAACATAATGACAGGTTCTAACTTTGTAATTAAAATATATATTTTTTTCGTATAAATAAAATAATTTTTCGTTTTGTCAATAGTACTCCGCGAATATTTTCGAAAGAATTGAGAACTCGATATATTTGATGTTTTATCAAGACTTTCGATGGAGGATAGTAGATAACGCGTCGGGAAAATGTCATGGAATTCAACAAGACTGTGTCGTCGACTTTATGAATTTGAGTCGTATATTTAAAAAGGAAGAACGATCCAGCCGTCGGGAAAATGACGAGAAATTGATTTCTCATGGAGAACGTACTCTCCACGCGGAGACGGAAATAAGACGGACGAATCCCATCCATCCGCGAGATGATTATTGAAGCAAAACCGTCGGTGAGAGATCCGGTGGCGAAGGAATCTTCCCGACGGAAAGATGATTGACTTCGGCGGGATAAAAAAAGCAAAGTAAATCTGCGACCAACTTAGTGTGCAAAGACCACGCAACCGACATCAATGGCAAATATACATAAATTTTTAATAAAAAGCGGGAAACTATCGTCGCAAGTGCAATATTGCTTTTTAATATCGAAATTGTTCTTCGATCAGCAACCTAAAAAATTCTCTTTACAACCATATATATTATATAAAGCAAAGAAAATTTTATTACGAAATTATCACTAACTAAGAGAGTCTAATATTATTACCTAATATTATTAGCGAATAAAAACTGAGATAATTATTTCTAAATAATATCTTTGAATTTTGCGTCGAAAAATGCTTTGCAAAATAATATTCTTTTCAAAATATTTTCTCGTTCGAACGATTACTATAATAGACTGTAACAAAGCGTCGAGAGCACGTCTCAATGCTGCTAGTGCATTAATGGCACGTCACAAAGTTATGATTAGTTTGATCATTCCCATCCCGCGTCTGACTGTCGTAAACAAATTTTTCCCTTCGAGAGAATCTCAATCCAACTTCGTCTCACTAACGTGATACGTCGCAGCTGTGCTCGTACGTCAAACGTATGAGGTCGCATAAACGCTGATTTACCGTGTCGTCTCGAAGCGTGTCCGTCTTGTCGCGGATATGCAATCTACAGTACAAGCGTGCAAACAATACGTCGCGAACGAATAAAAATGTTGGAGGCGACAGGATGTTTCTCCTGCCCTATTTATCATATCTCGTACATGAGCAGAAGTCATATATATATATATTTGTGCATGTCTGACCACTTTCGTTAGCGCGCCGAGATATTCGTTCCGGTTTAGCTTGAATTATTAGCGTCCGACACGCCCATCGATCAATCTTGCGATCTCTAAGCCGGCGCCGTAAGGTACCTCCACTCGGAAGTGCGCCATTTTCATCCCAACCGCCGTCGATATTCCGAGAAACGAACGAGCACGAAGAGAACTCCAATTAACACGGCTGCAACGGCGGCGACGTAACATCGATATGCGAAAGACCGATAATTGAAAACATCGGTGGCTCGTATATATAATTCGCGTTCAAAGATATTATACATATAGGCACGGATATTATCTGATCGAGGATTTTTATCTCCGCGGTCAAAGTAGTGCGGGACGCGGACAATAAACGAGCGATCTGAATATTCACCCGCGAGGGTTAATTCTAAAATACCAGACGTGCCCTTATGCAGGCACGATATATCGGTCGCACACACACACACACACACACACACACACACACACACACACACACACACACACACACACACACACACACACACACACACACACACACACACACACATACACGGGAATCTCCTTACCGCTTAAGAACGGTACACATACTTCCGCCGCTGCGACCCTCCGCTTAAGGAACAGGAGAGCCGGTGAGGGGCCCTGAGGCTGTTCGGTAGATACCACCATCTCGGGCACGTATCTACGACCGGCCACTATGGCCTCATTATTTCTATTACGCCGCGTAGCCTGACAGATCCTACAACCGTAACCAACCGGCGCGCGAATTTTCTCTCTTTCTCACTCGCCCTATCTTTTTCATAAAGTTTATCGCGTGGGAGTATTACTAAGAAACGCACCCACGATCAAACTCATTGATACTTATAAGACGATGATTTAATATAGTAAATCTTATAAGAAACACAATTTTTTTTCCTCATTGAAATTATTTCCGAGATTTTAAATTCGCTGCACATTTTTTTTTCATGTTTCTTTATACCGGTCTTCCATGTGTCAAGTTTCAGTTTTCATCTTTCATATGTCAAGTATATGGATGACAAAATTCATTAGATGAGTACGATCCCTATATTTAAAATAATTCTCCGAAAATTAACCGGTAGCATCCGTTCCGATATACGTTCATTTTACAAGCACTTTCCATGCGGTTATCTTTCCAATTTAATGCACAGCTACATGTCAATGTACAGAGCTTTTACGAAAGTAATGAATCTAGGTCGGGTCGATTTAATAATTTCCAGGTAAGCTAGGAAGCCGGAGATATCTGTCGATTTTCTTCAAGGTTCACCGACCGCCTAACATCTCCGCAAATGTCTATAGCACTTTTAATGCGAGAGATATTCTTTAATCTCTAATGCCATGCCATTCCCGATATCGTCGCTTGTATTTTTATCCTTTCACGCGAGGAGCACATTTGCATCTTTCGAATCGGCAGTATTTTACAAAATCTACGAGCGAGCCTCGCGAACCGCTCCAAGCATCGCCCACGGGTTTATAAATTTCATATTATCATTATTATTCCGATTTTATTACCGACATTAACGCGTAAACATACCTGTCTGAGTAGTTGTGTTACGGTTGATTCGCGTTAATGGAGCTCGCTTCGGTTATTCTGCTAAATATAAAGTGCTCGTTTTAGATCGTTGATCGATTAAGAAGAGTAATGTTTTTAAATTAGCCTCTTTCGCACGTCACCGCCGACTGGCATCAATGTAAACATTTGGATAGAACAAGGCTCTATCTAAATCGCCATGGAAGGGATGATGACGTGATATGATAGCGTGATTATACGATCGCGTTCAATACGTAAATGTTACGCTGTACGTATTTAACCTTTCAATCGATCCCGATGACACAGTACATTTCTAATTACAGTATTCCAAGAGTTTTCCGAACTATTTTATATCTATATATTTTATATGGATACGTACGTATATATAATAAAACTTGTAATACTGCACGTTTATTTTTCAGACGATAATTTTCAATAACTTAAATAATATTGCAACTCAGATATGATGAAACAAGTGATTCTCATGACTATAATATTGTTAATGCATACCTTAATATAATTGACCATAGCAATCGCAACATTAATCTCGGCGATCTGTTCCTTCGATGCTCGCGATGTTCCTCGATTAAATTCTACACCACAAGCTTCCCGATGTCTTAAATAATCGCGTATAACACATTGTAGATGAGCGCGGAGATTATTAAACACGTTGACTTTCGTGAAAACACTATCGTAAACCGATTTCGAGATTCCAAGTTTATACTACATTTATCAAATATAGTTAAGATTACGTATGAATCACTAATTTCTATTAGACGCGACATTATGGCATATTGAATATAAACGCGTATGAATATTAATTTATGGAGAATTTATGCGAATATCATAATTTTTATCAACAGTTATCAATAAGCGCGTGGTACTATTTATTATACACATAATTAATTTATCACTCTTAATAGTATTAAGTGCGAATAACGAATCCATATATCACACACTAGAGAGAGTCACGGAAAGTTCGATGTAATCCTCGCGATAGTTGAGACGATACTAAATAAAGAAAAATAATAACAATACAAGTAATGTGTTGCGCGTGAATGAAAGGACAAGGAGGGGGAAGATCCTTGAACGCGCGCTCGGCCGCTTTGTTTACATACCGTAACATAAATAAAACTGCTAATCCGTTTAGGAATGCGATGATGTAAAATATTATATACAACATCGAAATTTCTGCGAGAATTGAAACAATAATGCTTCCAAAAATGTTCATTCATAAAGAAAGAAATAAAGCGACGAGTTCAACATTCATTACGTTTTTCGGATCTTCGTCTAGCGATCAAAAATTTAATTGTAAGTTATTATACTGATTTTATAATAAAAAAAAATGGGATGAAAGCGACAAATTTTTGAAGCAGATTCGATTTTTACGATATTATAATATGTATTTTAAAAAGATTGAAGGAGGAAATTTTTATACCAAATATATTTACCAAAAAATTCTGATAAGATCCGGATATAATCTTAAACGAGAAGTAGAGTTTTATTGTCCATTTGCGTTCTTGAGTTTCAAACATTGAGAGAAACGAGCTCCACGATAACGACGATCGAGATGCGCGCGAGGAAGATTGGATCGTCGGAAGCGGGAGTATGAAAATCAATTCTCTCGTCTGCGATTCTGCAGTTCCATTTACACGAATCTGAATAAAGCTGACCGTTCTATTCGTGCATACGCGCAAAGAAACGCGAGCGCGAAATACATATGTAGGTATATAGAATCATTCCTCCGTGACTCTCTCTTTATGCAAATATCGCATGCGGGATTGGTACTGCCGTTCGGTGTAACACGGTGATCGCCATCGCGTGCTCGTCAACCGAATAGTTTCGAACGAAAGACGAGACATTTAGCGGGACATCAAATCGAATGTAACCTTCGGTCGCGTTCCGTTTCCGTCACCGCACATTCTTTATATTACACACGTGTCGTCGGAAATTTACGAAACTGCGGTGCGCGCGACAACACCGTATATATTACAAATTTATTCGGACAAAATTTTTTTCCCCGTTACACGGTGTTTATAACTTATTTAGAAGTAGTTTAGGGAGGTTTCCTCTCACGCTTTCGCCGTAAAAAATTTACGCGGGATGTGGATGCAAAGCCAGTTTATCGTGTCGCGTATTATAGCTTTTAGTAACTCAAATGCTTACATAAGTCATCCTGTAAGCAAGGTGCACTGAGATGTAATTGCAATTTGAATAAATTCTACCTGAAAGCGTGTCTCCTCGGACAACATTTTTCTCTCTTCATACGTCGAGTTCTCTTTCAGGCATTTTCTTTTCCGCGCGATGCATATGACCCGCGGGTATCACCTCTGCTCTCATAAAGTTCAGCTCAAGTAACCTTCTTCCCCTGCAGCCCTTACACTACTTTACACTTTCGGGACTAGTCGTTAGCGGTAGCCGTTACTTTGGACGGCCGTTAAAGTGACGCTTTAATAAAAGAACTAGTCGATGGACGATATGATAAAGATTTCACAAGAAAGTATAACGTATACGATAAAAATATAATAAAACATATCATAAAATTAACTTTTTTTTTCGATGTGCATGAATTTCTATATGAATAAAATAAATAATATAACAAACGGCAAAATAGAAAAAATTACGATAAAAGAAATAAAAAATGAAATTTATTTTGTCCTTTCACATTATTTTTGTGAAAAATTTTATTTATTTATTAAATTTTTTTTTTTTTTTTTGTATGAGAGAGCATATTATTTGAAAAATATGTCAGATATATATTTATTTTTCGATGAATAATTTGTGTAAAGCCGTGTGAACAATCAAAATAAAATGTTTATCGTTTATGATATTCTAATGCACGCGTTTCACAAATAATAATATCAACTGTGTAGTAAAAACTTCTCAATTAAAATTTCCGCGATGTTAATTTAATTACACATCAGCCACAACTCAAAATTCCAAACACACGAGTTAATTCCGTAAATCCTTGGTTGCTTCATTGATATAGACAACCGTTGCATATCTACTATACAATTTCGTTAAAGTGCCTGTGATGAGAGGTAGACAGATTTATTGATCGTTTAATTTACGAAAATGAATATGGGAAATTGCGACGAGACGATTAACTTCCGGCATCGTTCTACATTGAAACAAGTCATAAACTGAATAATTATAAACATGTATGATATCTCTCTTTATATAAAAAAAATAAGTTTTAGGAAAAAATAAATTTAAATGAATTATAATCAGTTTTATATGTCCTGAGATGAGATCGATCTGGAACAATATTATGTATAATTTTTTATGTTTTTACATGTAAAGTTTCTTATAAATTATTAAATTATTAAAGTTAATTAATCATAATATTCATTATTTAATAATTCAGTTTCACTGTTATAATATCATAGTTAAACTTCATATCAAGAAATTTACTTTAAAAGAATAATCAGCACAGAGATCTAGAAGAATAACACTACGACATTGTGATATTACCCCAACTCATTCGCTAAATTAAGATCATCTGCATCACTGTCGATAGCGAGCCAACATTAGAATATTTCTAGGAAAGATTGAAACAGTACTACAACTACACATATCGATCAGCTGATCGGTCGAATCAAACTCTCCAACCTTCTTGCGCGTCCATCGATACACAACGTGCACCCGCTGCTCGGGAGATGGACGAAGGTCGTTTTGCGCCCGCCGAGGAAGAAGACGAGGAGGAATGCGCATGTAAAGAGGAAGGGAACATGTGTGGGCGCGAGTTGAGCGAAGAATCGAGCCAGTGAAGACGGCCGTAGCAGACAGAGACATTGCGCGAAGGTTAAACGGCTGAACTCGCCGTCGACCCTTAGGGTCAAATGCCTAAATTGCCGCGTCACAGCGCCGTAAGACAGCCGCGAGTCGTCGTTTTAGCCGAGAGGCTGGCATTAAAGGCAGAACAAGATGCAAGAAGGAGAGAAAAAGGGTGGCGAAGGGACGGACGGCGGGGCGGTGAGGGAGGATGAGACGGGATAGTATGGACCGTGTCGAGACGCGAGTACAAAGGGCTGCGAGGGAAATCTACCGTGGCGTGGATTCGCGCGATCGCATAGCGTTTAATGACTCGTTTAGGGATTGCCTTCACGGACGATTGGAGAAACGACTTCTCACCCGTGACGCGATTACAGCGACGGGTTATCGTCATTTATCGGATGCGCGATACAACTTCGCGACGATAAGTGCGATGGCACGCGGTCGACGCCTCGCGATATATTACTTATTGTTATCGCGAGACGAGAGACGCGCCTTCCCGAGTTTAATGCGGAGTATGCTGATTCTTGTATATCGTGGAATTTACGGCTTCCTAGAAATGCGTGACGTTGAGTCCGTAAAATTTTGAATGGTGTCAGATGATAGTAATAACAATCTGGTAATTAAATTAATATACAAGCATTTCACATTTCTCTCATCTCGAATATAAAGTGGGAAATAGATAATTGCTTAATAATCTCTTACTAATTTCATAAAACAGACAAATAATATATTTAGCTATTAGATAAAATATATTGCAACATAATACAACAAGAACTGAAAAAATGGGCATCGCGTGATGTAAAGTTGCGATTAAATATGTATCCGGAATTCTGAAGCAGTATAACGCGCTGGACAAATAGATAACGATACACCTGAACAGGTACTTATGTGTGCTGTAAGATTCCGTAGAATTATCTTTACCTTCCCGCGTGTTCGAGAAACGAATTAAAGCGAAAAGTATTATTCGACTTTAGAGCACGCGATCGCTTCGCAACGTCCACGACGATGCTTCGCGTCCGTCTCGCACGCTCGCCGCTTATTGAGGGCAGACGTCGTCGCGCTCGGCCTGGAATTGAATAATATTAAGAGTGGCGGTCGTTGACACGAGCGTATGACGACTCTAGAGCAAGATATGCGCGATCGATACCCCGTGAGAAGGATCGAAGAGCGACGATTTGATTCAGCTTCGTTGAGTATTTATTTGAAGAATGATCTTCTCAAAACTAATAATGCTAAATATTTAAATTGCCTTTACGAAATTGCAATACAATTGAAAAGGAGAAAATTTAAAATCCGATGAAATATTTGTTAACAGAAAATTGTCTCCGAATTCATCAAAGGATCCGGAGACGGAAAGAAATGTCTGGAAACGAGGGATGTTCTGTATGCAAATTCGAGGTCGCAGGTGGAGTTCGAGAGGGATATTCAATCCTAAAACGTCCAATTTCGAACTGCGTACTATATCGTCTAGCGTTTGTGCCAACGACGCACTGCGATCCACGCGAATTCCGTTGATGAGTAACTCGTGCGTACAAAGGCGAGACCGCGCGCGCACGTTCCGATCTCCGATCTTCGCTGACGCCGACTCGGGGACAATCCTGAGACTCATTAGGCGCGCACCGAGGTAAATCCGCGGCGGTTTAGCCGTGAAATTGAAATAATGGTACCGTACGCGGCGCGATCCATCCGATGCGGAACCGTTAGGCGTGTCGCGAGAGACATCACGGATGATATGTCGCGGGAATACGCCTTTGTTCGTTCTGGACAAAGGCAACGAAACGACGTCGTGTCCCTCGCTTTTATGGCCGGGACGCGCGATAAAAGGGAGTCTCTCTCCACTAGAATGCCGGGTAGGGAATGCTCGCCACTTGTGTAAGGGTGGCGTGCGATGATGCACATAAACGACGATAATTTACACTTTGGAAGTTATCTCGTATTTACGTGTAATAATATACTAAAAGATAATTCCTATTATATCGTGTTACCTGCATCTCGTTACGTAATAGTTTGCATAGTTTCGATCGAGAATCTCGGCCGCAAAGTCTTACGGTTTCAAAATAGTTTGCTAACTAGAATCGATAATCCAGATTTAGTAAACAAGTGAGAATAGATATTAACGAATGTGTGTTGAAAGCATTATGTTTTAAAATTCTCTTATTTTCTCATTACTTTGTTGTAACTATTTTATTTATGAAAAAGAAAGCAAACTCTCGAAATATTATTATATTTATCATGCTCTAGAAAAATGCTAGATTTTGCGATACGTGGACGTTCAAATATTGGCGGAAAAACGGAGATATAATACAGAAAACTATCCCTTCCAGATATTTGAAGAAGAGTATTTTCCCTCTTGTACAGAGAGGGACATCTTGCCCAACATCTTGAATCCAAGAGAATTCACTCCCGGGCAAAGTATCCGGAACTATCCCGGGGCGTTTTTCACCTTAGGACGCGATCAAACATGGACCATCGGCGAAATATTCTGATAGATAGATAGATAGATAGATTTCGCGCTACTTCGATACGGTGGATATTCGCTTTAATACTCGCCGAGAGAGGGTTGTTTTCCTTCGGAAAAAGACGAGAGAAATCTCGAGATCTCCTCGGTTATTGCGGCTCGACTGTACCTCGGGAACGAAATCTATTTATTTGGCGACGGTATCTTCGCGAGCGGTGAAACGAACGAGTAATCTTTGCCCGAGATTCCGCGAGGGAAAATGTCACCACGATTTCGCTCTCCGCAGACTCCGATGATATATTCGGTGGAGTTTGCCGCGAAAATTTAAGATGTGCGTATAAAGATAAGCCACATATCGCGCACTTTAAATGCCAAAAAGTCATATTTATACGCTATAAAAAAATGTATCTATAAAATAATTCTGCATAACAACATTATAATTTAATTATCACTGATGCAATTGTAATGTATTGTGACGTGCGTGATATTTAACGTTATTTCAATTTTAAAATATAATTAAACGATCCTAGTGACGTATAATATAACGATTGTTGTGGTTGATACGCCGAGAACGATTAGCGAGTTCGGGGTAATTATCTTCAAGAATTTAAATCGCGGCTGGGCTATTAGAGGGGCCAGGTAATGCGCGAAACGTACCCGCTGTTCTTCGCCGTCACAATAGACGGGGGATCAGCTGACATTTTCCCTCCCTCGTTGCAGTAAGCTCTTAAGCGCGAGCATCCATTCCGCGTTCTGAGCGTCGCACAGTTGCTCTTGGGTAAAGGGTGGCACCCTTTTGTTTGTAAGTTCGTGAAACTCGGCGCGATTACCAAGATGTCACGTAAACTCCCCGCTCTTCGCTCTCGAAGCCACGTCTCTAAACTCCGACAAACTTGGGGCGATGGACCACCTTCGTCTCTCATCCGTCTTCTCTCCCCGTAATTTACCGAGTGGGCAATGAGCTCGAAAGTGCCTTGGAAGTGCTTTCCCCGTATAACGATCCGGCTGGAATGATTACTGGTGTGCAATTAAAATTTTAATATTGTGAAAAATTTTACTATGCTCCGCCACGAAAAAAAAAGAGAAAATTTCAACCATAAAATAATTTCTTATATGCATTTCATAAATGATAATACGATAGATTCGCGTATGACGAAAATACATACGATAAGAGAATAAGATATTAATCGAGAAAGAAGTTGACGCAATGACGTAAGAAGATAAGGAAGTAGACAGATGAAGTGTGATACAGAATATCATCATCGCTTTTGTTGTTCTTGACATTAAGAGGTATTGCTCGTGTCACTTGACGTTTATAGGAAGATGTTTGTCTGCGCCGTGGACAGGTGTTCCTATCGTAAAGCTTGTACGGATGTTGCCTTTTAAAAAATGGTCAGGACACGCGTTCCGTCGCGACTGGCATTTGTTGTTACCGGTAGATAAAAGCCGATGTACTCGAGAATCACATCAACGGAAATCGCGGAAGCATCCGTGTCGAGAGACATTTATGGTTGTATCGTTTAAGTAAAACCTATTACGAGCGTCGTAAAAATTTATAAATCGGAAAGAAGATTGGCGAAGAAGAAAAAAGAGAGAGAGAGAGAGAGAGAGAAAGACGAGAACATTTATTGTTCGTATCGATTCGAACCGAAATAAAGTCATTTCGTCGGCGATAATTATATTTTATATCTGCTTCTGTTGAAAACAATCGATAAATTGATAATTTCTTTGATGACTCTGAGATCCCATTGGTTAGATATGCATTTGTCCTAAGAACATTACATCTCTCCGTGGATTCTCTTAACGAGATTTAACAGGAAATGGCTTATTACGTTTGTCGTGTTTATATAGATGACTCGGCGACAAAGCTCCGTTTGAAGATGGAAGAACAGACTCCAACTAGAGTAGATCGTAGCCGGTAGCGGAAGTAAGTAGAGAACGCGAATTATATATACATATAATTTGAGTGTGTGTATGTAATGTGGGATGATAAAGACTCGCTTTACAATGCATACCGCGGGAATTAAGAATGCACGATAGAGCGAACGTAATAATACTTTGATGTTATTATGTTATTTCGCTCGCTTAATGTACGCTTCCGTATGAACGAAAAAATTTCGACTGGCGAACTAGCCACAATTTTATATCGATACCTGAGTCGCGTTATATACTAAACTTTAATATCCGTGTTTTTCGTTCCTCGTTCAACCGTTATTGGCTCCGTCAGAGGACGGTATTTTCACCGGAAAGTTATCCGCTTTTTACGACGAAGGTATCCCCGAACGTAGATTGACTTGTGCCCGCACTGTCGGAAAGTAATCCAACTTGCGGTCAATCGGGGAGAGGACGAGTGGGAATTACCAGGTCGCGAGGGACAGGACGGTAATACGTAGGAATGCATGAGATTCCGCGCCTGTCATCCTCCGAGAGAGCGAGAATTTCTCTCGTCTTTCATATCGATATCTTTTTACGAAACATAAATCGGTTTGTCGTTGCTTGGCTTTATCCTCGTTTGACCACAACGCAATTCAGGACTCTTCAGGGTCGGATCTACCGCTCGTATTTTGTGCTTTCTATCTAATGTCAAGTTTGCAAATGTAATTTGATCGGTAACGTTAAATGGAAAAAACAGAAAGAGCATTATTCTAAGCATTTTTTTGCTTCTTCAATATTCGCGATTCTACGCCATGAATTCTTTTTATCCGCGAATCTTGCTCACATCGACCTTGCGTCACTCTTTTGTCGTTCGCTTTCCATTCAATCGAATCGCGGTGTCCTGTTGGAGTCCTGTCGAACGATCGACAGACCCTCGGGACTAGTCGGTGCTATCGAAACTACTTCTGCTCGGTCAAACGACACCGTCGAGCCTTATTCAAAAATCGGATGACAAAATCCGGGCCGAAAGCACGGCTGGGAGTCTCTCGAGGCGAGAATAGAGAGCTGCTGTTGTTGCGAAAGATTACAGTATCCGATCGATACATGATCCTTACACAAAAAGTCATTTAAAAAGGATGATTAATCTTCCCTGGAAGTTATCTTTTTTTCGCATTATAAAACGTTAATTTTATATTTCTTATTTAGTAATCTATTTTTATACTTTGGCATTATTTGTAACGATTACCGCGTCGATACTCACGTCGCGATCCAAAGTAAGAAACGACGACAGCTTCGTCGGAGCACGGTACCGGAGGCACAAAAAGGACATCGATATCGATTTCGTGTCAGACCACAATCCGCTGAGAAAGACTCGCAAAGAACGTGTCGTTGCGCGTCACGCGCGCGGCTCTTGTGCCTCTTTTCCAGTTTATTTTAATGTTAAACGTCTGTCGCGCGCGGTGGAAGGCAACGTTTTCAAGTGTACATGTAATACACTATATTTGAAAAATGTTTAACTTTGTGGGAATTTTTTAAGAGTGCGCGTGTATTCGTCTACGTGTGCGCGCAGTAAGAAAATACCATCGACGAGCTCAGCTCGCGTGTCCTTGTCTTTCGTTCATATATTCCGTGGACAATCGAAAGGACAAAAGCGTGACTAGCAGGTGAACAGAATCGTGACATATTTTTCATTCGCCGCTCGTCGAGACGCGAGCTTTCCCCCTCGTGCCGATCGTGAGCCATTATTCTCGACGTGAAACGTAATTTGCTGCAATTCCATGATTGATTATTCATATTCATGAAGAATATTGATTTAAATTCTTTTTTTTTTTTTTTTTTTTTTTTTTTTTTTGTAAGAAGATGTATATAATTTCAGAGTTACAAGTACGTATAATATCAATTTGTACGTTACGCGAGGAAATTTTATCACGAGAAAAACATGGCTCTCTTGACCTAATATCAATCGATATAAATTATCCAAATTACGCGCGAGAATAAGTATAATAGAAAATTGAAACAGTTACAGTTACAGTCTGGTAAATGTTTCGTTTGCAAATTGTTATTTCCATAATAACTTATTTCTCGCAAACATGTATAAAAACATGACAAACGAGAGTGGCATATCAAAATGCGAATGCATTAGATGCGCACTTTGACGAGATAGTTAACACACACTTTCCATCAACGTCGCTCATGGAATACGCACAGATGCAACACACTCTCACCATTGTTCATTCGTTCCATCCATCGAATTCATATTCGTAAACATCGCGTAAAAGTCGATAATAGAAATACGATAATTACAGATATCCATCAACAACATTTTTCATACAGCTTATTGATAATTAATATAATAATTTAATTGTTAAATTATTTGATTTTTGACGTTGTCAAATTATTGTAATAATTGTTGATGTCGATATCAAAGAAAATAAATTGAATCTACACAATATAACTATTTTGTATACGCATTACGATGTTGCGAAAACTATTACATATTAAAAAATATTTTTTTAATGTTTTACCATGCATACATATATTCAGTTATTAAAGTTTTAATTAATGATACTTTTCATTCGTTAGTTTTTTTGGAAATAGAGATACGTCAGGTACCAAATAACTCATTGTCACAAGATCGTATCGCGTGTACATCAGTAGCGACACATTCCACGCGTGTCAAACAAGCTTCTCGCATTCCTTCCTTTGAAAGAGGAGAATCGCGAAGACAGATGCAAGACGGAGAATAAAGCTAAATCTTTTCAAAGGATCGCAGAAAGACAAGAGAGCCGATCTGCGGCGGTCTTTTAGCATCCATGTGTCGTACGCTTGTCCGATCCGTCTAAATTTACTCAAATACATTTCATTGCAATATTCGCGATTTTATCTTATCAAGCACAATAAAACACGAAAGCGGCATGGTTCTTAATTTTTGCAATGAACATACGTAATTCATGTATATATGTAATAGCGCCAGCACGTATTGCATTATTTATTTAATACCAATCAACAATCTGTGTCCGTCATTATCGAAAAACGCTTTTTACGAAGTTGATAATTAAAGGTGCTTAGTTTTTTACGTTGCTGTTAGAAGCTGACATATCGATAATCTAATTTATCGAAGCGAGATAAGCAAATTTGACAGTTGATTCCATTTAACCAAGCATCACACAAAAATTAATTTTAAAATATTTAAATAAATGTAGAAAATAACAAATTTACTAAAATATTTTGTCTTTTGTTCCAAAAATGTGCAAAGAAAATAAAATGCGATTCATAGCGCCGGAATAGTTCTTAAATTTTTTCGCGGAAAGCCACTAAAATTTATAAATATACACACATAGAACTGTTCGCGACTCCTTGAGTATATTTCCCGTTTACATTATCGAGGTATTTTTCACGACGACTCGGAAATACTCATGTCTAAAAAGCCCGGAGAACTCGGCGCTGGAGAACGAAACGACACCCCGCGGGGAATATTACGCCGGAAGAGAGCCGCGAAGCGTAATATCACGACGACGATTTAACCGCTTTGCCGCCGTGCCTTTGATAACGATAATTATTACTGGAGCATCATCATACTAATGGAATTTAATAACAGCATTTGTCGCATCGCTTACATAACGCGGTATGTCAGCTTCGAGTCGTACTTTTCGCAGAGAAAAGCAGCTTCTCAACATTCTCTCATGGAAGTTATCTATTCGCGTACGCGTTAGCGCGGCATAAGAAATGTACTGCAAAATGGAATAAATTTCTCGCCTTACAGTACTCCTCGGAATAATTTTAAATACGTATGTGCGAAAATGTGTAGTCTAGACAAAACCTAATTCACAACTGAATTTCCTTGCAATTTAATCATCGTATTTATTAATATATGAATTTTAAAGAGGCGTTTCTAATTTAGAGAACAAAACGCAACTTCAATGTAATGTAAAAATTTACATAACAATAATGCTTTAGAATCGAAATTCAAAGAGACATTCTCGTAATTACGAGAACGAATTTTACTCGAATTTGTGAGTGCATCTGTCAACTACGAACAACTACGAAATCTCTCGTCGTATACTGTATAGAGGTGAAGTTCGGTCGTTTTAGATTCGATATAGAGAGTACGAAAATGGAGAGTCGCAAATGTAGAACAAACTGAAGAGGGAGGAACATTTGCACCATTTTCTACGCTCGAATGTCACATTCGTCTCTCGACAAGCGCTTTCATCGGAAACGCTGAAGGTTTACCTGTGTCGCGAAGAATTGGATCTTGAAATTGGAAAAGATTGAAAAACCTGCGAATCAGGAAAAAAATTCGAAACGATAAAGCGATCGAAATTGGAAAAAACACGGCAACAAAAGTACCGTGATAATAATGGCGCGTTTCGGAACAAATCCCAGAAATTTTCCGGAATTCCGTTTTCCGGAATTTGAAATAATACGAATTACATATTAATTCGAATCTGATATTACTGGAAGATGAAACATTTTATTATAACCGATAATGAGACTTAAAATAATTGAGATAATTGAAAGAAAAAATTGCAGTATTACTGACACGATTAAAAAGTAATGAGCTTGAAATATCGATGTACAAAATAGAGAGTAAACCCGAGGCTACTTTAACCGTATTACGACGCGTTTACAGCCAAGATTGCATTTTGAAGAAGTCTGCGTAGCCCTAGGGGATTCGTTGATAACGCTACTCCATGAATTAGACTCCGAAAAGCTGGCCTTAACGGAATCCCACGATAGATAGTCGAACTCTTTAAAAAGTTGGTCGATTATATTTCGCGAATGAATATAAAGCGTTCTCGATGTGCTACGTTTAACTTTAACTTTTAAATACCGTGCGCCGCTGCTTTCGTGATAAACGCGAGATAATATTCCAGCTTATACCGGCCGAATTTATAGCGGACTATAGCATATTACGTAATTTTTGTTTCAAATAACCGCGCCCGCTGCTGCTCTTTCGCGGATATCGGGCGCATATAAGCGCGCGAGAGACTTTATTAAAGTCGTATAAACATAAAACAACGCGAGGTATACCCACGTTTATCGTGGCGGCAATTATCGTTCTCCTTAATCAAATTCAATGCCATATATGTGTGCAATATAAAAGATAAATCGAACATTTAACTAGATAGGACAATGTACCATTGTGCGGGCTATTTTTATACGACAGTACAATCAATATCGAACTATCGTAAATTTTTTGCACCAATCATATAACTTTAAATTTCTATCAATATCGGTAAGAAGAGTGAAGACCCCGGCTATGTGGAAATAAAAGTTTCAATAGTTTTGCGCTCGTTTCCGCAAATTGTTTCCGAATTCACGAGATCTCTACGAGATTTCTAAGGATTCTTGAAGACTTTTCCGATAATAATAATTTCGTTTGTCAAGAACAAAAATATTCGTCCTCAAAGAGAAAAGCGTGCGTTTCGAATTAAAATAAACTGAAAATCTTGTCAATAATTTCAAATACATACGTGGCGGAGATTCTAATTGACAAGAAAATAAAGGATACAAATTTAGCGAAGATAAAAAACGACGCAGCTCTCTCTTTTTCTTATCGATTTTTTTTTCTTTTTCACAAAAGATCGTGTCCGTTATGGTCCTCCCGTCTCATACCGGGTTCTCGATAATAATAAACGCATTAGGTGGCCAGTGCGAACGTGGCTCTCGAATAAATATTGACGCTTTATATTTGAAAAATGGTTACATGGCCGATGCAAATCTCACAGTTGGTTACCTCAATTTTCTTGAGCATTCTCGCCTGGCGAACACATATTTATCTTTCGGCAATGCATCCATTGGTCCTCGATGTATTTGCCTTTAGACGAACCATCCGTCGGTCGATAAATACGAGAACATATTCGAAAGATGAAATTTTCTCTCGTAATATATTATAAGTCATAAAAACATACCCGGTCTGTCTGAAAAATATTTTTTTTTTCCAGAACGTAACTCGACGTTCAAACTTTACGTCCGTGTCGTTATACGTTGCAACGTCCATCTTGTTTCAGCAGCTGGAGCAAAAGTATCAACCCTTTTACGGAAAATGGAATACATTGCGGTTGTACCTCTCGCCGCTGCGTTTTCTGTCCTTAAATTGTAAACCGATTCACGAACAACGTCGTAAAGAGACGATGCTCGTAACCAGTCAATATAACTCAAAGACTCGTTCCAGTTCTTGCTGCCGGCAGTTTACTTCTCGTCTTTGGGTAAGCGAAGAATGTTGGACGAAATCTTAAAACAACCACGTCACGCTATGGGATACGCTTTAGTCCAACAATGTGCCTGACGTTAAGATGTTCGCCCATGAAAAGGAGTTTTTCCACTCGAGCAGATCACTCGCAATTTCCGAGCTCGCAGTTTGCTTCCACCAAGAGACAAGCAGTCGAAACTCGTCTCGCAAAAGCCCTAAGCTATTGCTGTCTGCTGGGACGAGACAGGACTCAAGCTTCGAATACGACATCCTTGCACGGATATATCATGCATTTCATTGCAGGTTGGCCTTGAGGGATCATGTGAGGTTTTCATCACGGGCTCATTGTCGCATAGCGACCCAATTCCCTTAATGAGACTGTCTTTCAGAATAACTCTCCAGGTTTGCGCAAATTGAAACTTCTAACGTCGCGCGAGTCAACAGATTCGAACGCAGCACGTGCGACAAATAAATTTACTGGGACAAAGAAAAAAAGAGAAGCGATAAGAGATATCTTGAAAAATAAGCCACGCGAAATGTGTTATGATAATTTTCAATAAATTAATTATAAAGCGTGTCAAGCAAATACAGATCGTTTCGTATAATTAAATATACCCTCGTATAATAAAGAGAGAGAGAGAGAGAGAGAGAGAAAGAGAGAGATGTCGATTTGACATGGAATCGAGCTATTACAGAGCAAAACGATCGCTCGACGCGTGTGAATCGTTCTCTTGATTCAACACGCCGGTACCGGAAGTGCAAAAGCCCGTTCCATGTCTAATCCCTCGCGATCACCGATGAAATGCATGAAACTACGAGCTGCTGTATCCGCCCTGGACAACGGCCAAGTTTCTTGCACCGGTCGGCATGACCGGAAATAACCGTAGACAGCACGGGATTAGTGAATGCATCGTTTAGGAAACTACGCGAGCGTTATCGCCAAATAAGTTTTGCGGCCCCCGTATCGAGCAAACATGAATCGCGAATTTGCGCTTCGCTGAATAACGCCGACAGACGTGATAATGGACGAGGGCAAAAGAATGATTGCCGGACGTTTTTCTCCGGCGTTGCAATTCAATCCGGAACTATTCAAGGGAATAGTACTTGTCATTTTATCTTCTTGAAATTAGAAGAAAATGCAAGTCATAAAGATTAGCAACATTTTAAAGAAGCATAAATTTTAATTTCGCGAATTATTATTATATTGTTTTTACTTTTTAAAGAGTTTTTCATTCCTTTTCACTTAATATTTGTAAAAATTTTGATTTGCAAAAGTCTTCTAATCAATATGAATTGTCTTGCGAAAGAACCGCTATATTTGATCCTCGATAAAGTAGAGTCTCATTCATCATATTCGAGTAGAACAAAATCGCGTTCAACGATCATGCTTCTGCGTTCCTTCATCCGCCTACGTGAAACGCGACTTTAAATCCAAGCAGCGAATCCTCTTGTGCACGTCGTAAGCTCGATGATTCTAAGAGGGAGCTTGTAGAAGGAAGACGCGAGATGTAGGTCGAATAGAACGAGATGGAAGAAACCAATTAGAGCAGCAGTATCGAAGGACGAGTGACGCGGACCCAATCGGACACAGTCTTAACTAGATTTCGGCAGAGAGGAATTGCCGAAAGAAAAGGTAGAAGTGAAAAAAGAAGAACAAAGTGGTCGAATGGAATTCCACGGGATATATATTGCGAAACAGTCCATTAAGAGTTAATAGTTCGTACGGATGGGAGAGACAAGGTGAAGCAAGGGATGTTCCTTCCCTATCCAATAATGTTGGCGAAAGAAACTATGCGACAAAAGCCTATTACTTGTCATCGATACGTCATGCGATGTCCGTCTTGTCTTGCTCCCCTTCCCCCCAATAAACAGCCGTATGCCCGGAGAAGCTAATAAACGAAGCAATTACACGGAATTCATCGTAGGCGTTCGCACCATGACGATACGTAGTAGAGAGACTTACGTCAGCGTGCATTGTATCACGCTGGAAAAATTAAAAGGGATGACCCGCAAAATTGCAATCGTCGTCGTTGATACCGGGGAGCGTAAGCCAACCGAGCGGCGTTTGTTTTGCATTTTTATCTCGTCGTATAAAAGGACGAATTACGTAATGACTGGTACACGATCAAAAGAGCGATAAAGTAGAGAGAAAAGGGACGGTTGTCATCGTGACGAAGCGAAAATTTCCGATTGAATATTCTAGCATTCGTTCAAAGAGCGCAACTTTAACTCAAAGCGACGTTTCATACTAAGATTCGTTTTTGCGTTGGAATGCTCTTCTCGGCAGTACACAATTTTTTATTCGCGAGAAAACGCGAACGCCGTCAATTGCAAAAATGTAGTTCGTTTATTCGGGCCCGAATCGAGCGGCGTCAAGCTCGTAAAGATGCAATTTACGATCGAGAATAATTGTAATTGCCGTAAGTTATTGGGTGAGCAATCGCGTGTCGTGCGATTAATTTTTAGGAATAAATTAATTAGCGGGATTATGCGACGAAGCGAGTTTTTCGGTCGCGGACCTGTTTGAAGAAACGGGGTTACGTAAATATGCGGGGCCCGCGCGAGATCGCTTATATTCACGTCAGCAGTAGGCGCGGCAAGGTGCATTTGCATCGATAACGCCTCTCTCGCATGCGTGTCTTCGAGGTGAAACGTTATTTATCGCCGGGTCTACGCTGCCTCTCCTCGTCTTCGTGAGGGGAATTTCATAAATCTTCCCGCACGCAGGTACCATCGTGCCTCCGTGGCCCTTTTCATCGTGTTACATGCTTCCCCCCGTTTGTGTCACGAGACGAAATATAGATGAGGTGGTGCTACACGTGGCACTATAATTCAGGAATTTCAATTCTTTAGATTTTCGATATACTATGTGTGAGTGTGTCTGTGTGTTGTGTACGCGCGCGTGGCTTGCGAACTTAAAGATAACTTTTTACGATTAATGATCGAAAGGAAATGTACGATCATCTGGCGATTTTTATCGAATGATGTAGCGAAAGTTGAACGCGATACCGTATGGCTGTCAAAATAATTTTACACGTGTGGAAGAGCCGAGATACACTGCCGTTCGAAGAATCGATGTTCACGCGACTCCCCCGTGTCGTATTTTTCGTGCGAACAGCTGTAAATATAAATTCTATCGCATTCAATTTTCGAGAGCGAACAGGTCTCGCGAAATCGATAAATATTACTTTACGAAATATCGCGTCGCATTGTCTTAAAAATTCGCGACAAGTGGCGAAAGGGAGACGTCTCGACATCACCGGACAGCTCGTCGGTCACGGTGGGTACGTCACGGTGTGAATGTCTGTACGTCCAAACGTCGCGATAAAGTAACGGGACATTAGATTAATGGCCACCATCTCGCCGTCGTTTGATATTTGTATCATTCTTCGTGCGTTGCTCCTCCTACCCTCACTCCTTCGGCTTAATGCCCTTTCGGGGCCATTGTATCGATATCCTTTCCCGCGGCAGCGATTTGCAATTTGACTCGCGCCCGATGGAGATTTATGATGCCGTAAATTTAATTGACTCGGCGCTAACGTTCGTCGCAGGTAGCTTTGTGTGCGAATGTCAGATATTAAAAAACTTAGCGGGGTGGCATATATATGTACACACACAAAATAGCAACCGCGCGCAAGCAGCAATGACGTGGCACGAATACACAGCGCGAGCACAAAAAGTAATTTATTTATCTTACTTTTCGCGTGGCGAATATTATGCCGCATGTTGCGTTATTAAAACAAAGGTCTTATTCTTTTCATGTATAAGTCGCGGCGATGGTACAACGCAACGGCAAATTGTTTCGGGGGCAGAGCTCAAGTTTTCGCGGTGAAAAGTTTCCCGGATAAATGAAAAGTTCGAACGGAGAGGTTTCTGAAACAATAGCGACGGCATATGGTATGCTATTAATACCCGATATAACACGCAATGCACGTGCAACGTGCGATTCTGCGGAAGTTCAACAATCTGCATATCGTACAGTTTCCCGTTACGTTGTTGGTATGATAACAGTAAACAGTCTGATCTATAACATACTATGCATAATATCACGCGATTTCATGTGCCACGAGTTTCGAAACAGCAGCCAGAAAATTAGTCCCTTTGCGAATGAAACGCGATAAGTACGGTCATGACGTTACAAACGCGACGTATACATATTAAACGATGTATGCATACATATGCATGCACTCGTACGTGTAGGAAGGAGAAACATATTCACGACGTCGAATAGATGTTGGCAATAAATAGTTTGCAGTAAGTTGCAAACGCTAATGGTTACAAAGCGCTTGTTAAACAGCTTAACTTTCGTTAATTAAGTAGTTAATTTCCGACAGATGTGCCTCGAATGCATTTCTCGATGGGCGGAGAAAAAAATCATGTCCGTGTGTTACGCGAAAATTTACTCTCGATTCGAAATTATTTATAACCGGGTTTATATTTTTAGAAAGCGTGATGTGTGTGTATATTTTTCTTTTTTCTTTTCGTCTCCCCCGTCTCTTCCGGACGAGCAGACTTCCGGCTTTATGACGACTTATCTTGTACCTTTAACGTACCGACGCCTTCCTGTCTTTGCGCTGAAACGTCGTAAACTTTTGCCCGAACCCTTATACCGCACAGATGCCGCCGTCGCTAGAAAAGCCGGCAAACGAATAACGGCGGTTATATGTAAGGTTTTGCTACTACTCGGAGTTTTATGGCAGTCGAGGATGTCGCGACACGAGGAGACACACATGTGTAAACTATTGTCGCAGTTACGTGCCGCCAACGACGACCTATGGGGGAGGAAGAAACTCTCGACTACAGCCTCGACAACGACCGAGCGAAAAGAGAGAAGCAGATTGACCCTTTGATCCTCTAACTTCTACGTGACGACTGCGAAATAGACGTGACACCCTGGAGGTTCACAATGTGTATATACTTTTACCGAGATGAATTCACGTACAGGACACTGCAGTAAATACGCGCGCGCCTATATTTTTTATCCTTTTCGATTTGTAAGCCGGATCTTTGAAATAGTATTCGTCATTCTATTTGTAGATCTGTTTCTTTTTGCTATCATATCCGCGTATCGATTTATTTCACAATTATAGCCTGATACGTGAGCAATTCGATATAGTATTCGCTCGCAAAAATTGCATCGTAGTAGCATCAGTTTGATTAAAAAAAATATTGCATATTAAACAAATTGCGTGTCAGTTATAGAATAATGTATATCGCAAATTTATTCTCTCGCGATTAATTCGTTATTATCGGAAATATAATGCATGAAGCTCTTCGTCATTGCCGCGTTTGCCGGTTCATTCGCGGATTGTGATCTAAATTATTTCATCTCAACGCCGGACTTTATTTTATACCTTAACCGCATCAATTAATTATAAAAGTATTATTCGTTATTATCGCTTTTTCATTGCCTCTCGTATATACATTTAATAATTATTGTAATATATTTATAATTCGTATTTCCGTTCACACGTCGCTCATTTACCCGTTACTCGCGTAAATTAGACGACAATATTATTCTCTTCTCTTCATCAACGTTCCATTGAGACAACGCTCGCGGCGAAAGCGTGACTCGTCCTGGTGTATTTATTTCATCTCGGGCTGCGCATCGCGTTCGAATACGCATTGCACTTGTATCTCGAAGAAACATGCGGTTTCATTATGATCGCGGCGGAGTCGTGCTCGTCGCAGGTTACAGCTATGGAAATGCAGACACATAAGGCAAGATGGTTGTTGCTCGACGAATCTCGTTGCGTTCTCTGTCTTTCTCTCATGGGCGTAGCTTTGTCGTGAGACAGAGCTCAATACTCTTTTCTCTCCTAGAAACGACGATTGTAGTATCGAACCGAATCCCTATCGCGTCCTCCTCTTTTTCGTTGTCTTCTTCCCGCGTCTTTTCGCGCACCGCTGCCGATAAATATTTGCGAACGGAATTGATACCCTTGTACACGACGAGCTATTCTAGCGCGCTACAGTAGCGATATTATAGTCGGAGAAGAGCCTTTATTACCTCGACGTCTGTCACACAGAAGTGTGGCAAAGAGGGAATTGGAATTTCCGACAGATGTGCCTCGAATGCATTTCTCGATGGGCGGAGAAAAAAATCATGTCCGTGTGTTGCGCAAAAATTTACCTCTCGATTCGAAATTATTTATAACCGGGTTTATATTTTTAGAAAGCGTGATGTGTGTGTATATTTTTCTTTTTTCTTTTCGTCTCCCCCGTCTCTTCCGGACGAGCAGACTTCCGGCTTTATGACGACTTATCTTGTACCTTTAACGTACCGACGCCTTCCTGTCTTTGCGCTGAAACGTCGTAAACTTTTGCCCGAACCCTTATACCGCACAGATGCCGCCGTCGCTAGAAAAGCCGGCAAACGAATAACGGCGGTTATATGTAAGGTTTTGCTACTACTCGGAGTTTTATGGCAGTCGAGGATGTCGCGACACGAGGAGACACACATGTGTAAACTATTGTCGCAGTTACGTGCCGCCAACGACGACCTATGGGGGAGGAAGAAACTCTCGACTACAGCCTCGACAACGACCGAGCGAAAAGAGAGAAGCAGATTGACCCTTTGATCCTCTAACTTCTACGTGACGACTGCGAAATAGACGTGACACCCTGGAGGTTCACAATGTGTATATACTTTTACCGAGATGAATTCACGTACAGGACACTGCAGTAAATACGCGCGCGCCTATATTTTTTATCCTTTTCGATTTGTAAGCCGGATCTTTGAAATAGTATTCGTCATTCTATTTGTAGATCTGTTTCTTTTTGCTATCATATCCGCGTATCGATTTATTTCACAATTATAGCCTGATACGTGAGCAATTCGATATAGTATTCGCTCGCAAAAATTGCATCGTAGTAGCATCAGTTTGATTAAAAAAAATATTGCATATTAAACAAATTGCGTGTCAGTTATAGAATAATGTATATCGCAAATTTATTCTCTCGCGATTAATTCGTTATTATCGGAAATATAATGCATGAAGCTCTTCGTCATTGCCGCGTTTGCCGGTTCATTCGCGGATTGTGATCTAAATTATTTCATCTCAACGCCGGACTTTATTTTATACCTTAACCGCATCAATTAATTATAAAAGTATTATTCGTTATTATCGCTTTTTCATTGCCTCTCGTATATACATTTAATAATTATTGTAATATATTTATAATTCGTATTTCCGTTCACACGTCGCTCATTTACCCGTTACTCGCGTAAATTAGACGACAATATTATTCTCTTCTCTTCATCAACGTTCCATTGAGACAACGCTCGCGGCGAAAGCGTGACTCGTCCTGGTGTATTTATTTCATCTCGGGCTGCGCATCGCGTTCGAATACGCATTGCACTTGTATCTCGAAGAAACATGCGGTTTCATTATGATCGCGGCGGAGTCGTGCTCGTCGCAGGTTACAGCTATGGAAATGCAGACACATAAGGCAAGATGGTTGTTGCTCGACGAATCTCGTTGCGTTCTCTGTCTTTCTCTCATGGGCGTAGCTTTGTCGTGAGACAGAGCTCAATACTCTTTTCTCTCCTAGAAACGACGATTGTAGTATCGAACCGAATCCCTATCGCGTCCTCCTCTTTTTCGTTGTCTTCTTCCCGCGTCTTTTCGCGCACCGCTGCCGATAAATATTTGCGAACGGAATTGATACCCTTGTACACGACGAGCTATTCTAGCGCGCTACAGTAGCGATATTATAGTCGGAGAAGAGCCTTTATTACCTCGACGTCTGTCACACAGAAGTGTGGCAAAGAGGGAATTGGAGAGACGAGCACGCAATGGAATCTTCAGATGAAAGGGGATTCATTCTCGTTTTGATACACGCATTCATTGTCGATGATAATAATGTGACTTTGTAGCGACTATGTAATGATACTACCAATATTTTCGATATTTTCTTTTTTAAAATATTGGTCTCTACCAGTTTCAGAATACAGAAAAAAAAAAAACAGAAAGAAACGTCGATTTTGTCGTCTTAAATAATGTATCTTTTACGTGAAAGAAAAAAAATTAGATATTATATATATAAGAGAAGATAATTTACATAATGCCAGCATAAATATATAATAATTTATTATATTGTTTACGCGTAACGTTAAGAAATATATTACCTTTCTATATTCGTCGTGCTCCCTCATCTTCCTATTATTTTTCATCGTAATGTCATTAACACATAGCGATTAACATGAGTAGCAATCTTACTTAGCTTAAATGGCCCATAAAATATATTATGGTTCTAAAAAGGGCTCCCCCCCCCTCCCCCCATTTACTGTTCTCTAGGTCTCTGGGTCAATCACCGAGCATGAAATTTATTATTTACACCGGCAAGAGATAGCCTAAAAAGGGCCTCCCCCCATTTACTGTTCTCTAGGTCTCTGGGTCAATCACCGAGCATGAAATTTATTATTTACACCGGCAAGAGATAGAAGAGATAGCAAAAGATTTAGATTTATGAAACTTCCCTATAATAGGTGGTTCTAAAGTGTTGCAGCGCGCATCCGCGCGTGTGTTAAATGTCAAGAGACTAAAGAGACTAT
>NW_021850942.1:325687-325966 GCF_003651465.1 Formica exsecta
CTCTTCCTGACATAAACAGGTTAAATAATGCGTCTGATGCGTTACAGTTCAAGCGCAGCTGAATTATTTATCGGCGTACCAGAATAGAGACTAGCGAAAGATTTAGCCTGCTAAAATTTATGAAACTTCCCTATAATAGGTGGTTCTAAAGTGTTGCAGCGCGCATCCGCGTGTGTGTTAAATGTCAAGAGACTATGGAGCAAATCCGGTGTTCCCAGATAATGCATAAAATATCTTCCTTCGATATTAAAAAATTGTCGTTTATTCTAAAATATTAAA
>NW_021850942.1:326162-345362 GCF_003651465.1 Formica exsecta
ATATAT
This sequence comes from Formica exsecta, assembly GCF_003651465.1. Taxonomy (NCBI): domain Eukaryota; kingdom Metazoa; phylum Arthropoda; class Insecta; order Hymenoptera; family Formicidae; genus Formica; species Formica exsecta. The sequence continues at coordinate 326,169 of NW_021850942.1, forward strand.
TTTTTTTTTTTTAAATTGTGGTCATACATACTACTTTAAAAAAATAAAATATTCATGTCTCAAAAATACATCTCTATCAAAAATAAAACCGATTTCCGTCAAGGCTCGGATATTCGTTATTCACGAAATCGCAAATTCCATCAAACAAAATTATAAATTCTCTAAAATCAGGTTAAAAAGTGATATTTTTACTTGAAATGGGCGCGTGAACGACCGCAAAGATTTATCCGTTCCACAAATGTCACATCCGTTCCGATTGTCATACGTCGCCGGAAGCGGGTTTCTAAGTAATCAAACAATTATGTCAATCAACGGATCCGATTTAAACGCGAGCGATTATCATTAAATCCAGAGCAATTGTACGCCCGAGTGATCGCGCTACTCCTTAGAGCGCGAGAAACCCTAGTTAATTATTTTAGAGTCGTCGTTAGTATCCAGTTTAGGGGGGCCGAGTAAACGATTCGTATAATGGCGCCGATATCCGTACGATTTATTACAGAATGGTACGAGACTGTCGGGTGGAATCGCCCGTTAATTTAGGTTACGAAGCGAAAGGAGGGGAATGCGCGGATTTCGGAGCAAGAGGGAGGAAATACCGAGAGAAATGTGGAAACTAGCCCTATGCGGAATTTAACGGGGTTGTAACAAACTCGAAGAGAAAACGACGATTGAGAGCGATGGTGCGTAGAGTACGGCGTTTGCCGAACGCGATTCACTTCGCGCTTTATCGATTCATTTACTATTCCTTCTCGACTGCCCGTCCATCCGGCTACGCGCAAGAGCGAGCCTCTGTACGATAATTTATTTGATACGTGCGAGGAAAACCGTTCGTGCGAGATTATTAATCAAATCGAGCTTACTTTGCGCCTGCAAAATAAAATTAGAAAATAAGATTAAAAATATTTGTACAAAATCATCCAGCGACGAGCAAGAAATAATTAATAAACAGCGATTTTGTCGTGAATATTTAAATTACGGATCTGTAAATGCAGTGTGCAACTTTGCAGTTACATAGGGGATGATATTATTCACTATTAGCTGATTCGATCTGGAATACGGCTCAACGTACATCCGGTGTGCGTGCGTGATACGACGTAAACGAATGGTCGTAACGCGCCGAAACCCCTCGGCGTCACGGGTACATGGTGTTTTAACGTGTGTGTGAGAGATGCATCATTCTTCGTACTTTATAGCAGCAGCTCCCTTCGGGAGGGAAGCTGCGAGATGACGCGATATGTAAATTCCAGCGGGAGTATCGCGCGCCGCGGCAAGATTCTTATTATGTTAGCAAAGGTTGATTATCGGAAAATATCTTCGAAAAGGGGATATATAAGTATCTTTATGCTATCACGTATAAAGTTCGTAAAAGATAATGGGTAGATCGTAACACTGCGTTCGGTGATAAACCAAGTAAAATTTTGTCTCTAGAGACATATATACGTACATAGGATAGATTTGTACTTTATTCTTGCCGACAATATTATACGCAATAAAATTTCTTAATTTTTCCTTTATAACTTTTTTTATGTTTTAGATAAAAAAAAAAAAAAATCAAACCATAAATTATATTAAAATCGAGAAAATATATTTTCAACATTCTCTGCATTTATTTTTTATTTCTAATACTAGCAGTACGTGTAAAATGATGGAATATCTCTCGGGCATTGTATAAATCACCGAAAATCCGTATTGTCGTGGAAACGACACGCATGTCTGCGGAATCGTTATCGCTTTGGTACATTCGGTCGTTCCGTGGAGAAGCATCGTTCATTAGTGTAAAAGGCGAGTTTTCAGTAAATTAAGAAACAACTCGACAATCTCGACGCTGCTGGCAAACCATTAACCATCGTCGAGAAAAGAGAGAGAGAGAGAGAGAGAGAGAGAGAGAAAGAGAGAGAGAGAGAGAGATGTCCGCATGGTTCTAATTCATTTTAACACTTTCATGGCACGCAATAAAAGTCTACTGCCAAGTGAATAAGATTACCCGTTGAAAATATCGAAGGTCTAAAAGGAAGCCATCAAGAAGTCTTTTCATGCGTGAAAGTAAATACGTTAAATCAAATATCAACTTCTGCGAAGTGGTATCTCATCTGTTAAAAAATTAATTTTTTATTACAGTTCCAAGTTCCTTATTAATTTTAAAAATAGAGTTCTGGTGAATTAAAGTCAGATATCATTCTTACATAACTCTTACACACTAATAAAAATTGGTCTCCCCTTTCGTTCTTCCCTTTTTTGAAGCTTCATGGAACGAGGCACACAGACATGGAGTCTTCTATACGTAAACGAGGCGCGGAGGGACGGTCGTTATGCGAAAGTAATTGATTACCCGCGATACACGATGCGTGCGAAATCGATTTCGAAGCGTGGATCGTTCGTACCATAAATTGCATCGATAGGTGCCGCATTGTACGATGGATATCGAAGAAGACTTCACGCTTTCTTTTGGAGGAAAACATCGTTTATCGGACACTGTAACGGTATTTTCAGTTTTTGTTGAAGAAAAAAGTACGATTTATTGTCTCTAATCCATCAATGTTTTTACATCTGAGAATTAATGTAAAAAGAATTACTTTAACTATATATTGTGCTACTTGTCTGACAATATACAAGCTTGCTGATAAGCGTTACAGGTTGAGATTAGATTATCTGGCAATCATGTAATTGTGATTTATTAATGTAACGATCAACTGTATATCAATGTCTTCCCTTAGAAGCTTCTCTATTAATACGAGCAATTACTATGACGAAGGTGATTATCGACGAAATCTGTTTCGCTACCGTAACGTTCTTGCCTGCGTTATGAACACGATACGCAAATTACGGAGTTAAGTAATGACATCATCATATAACGAATAGCAAATGTTTGTCGATCGAGACGAAGTGTATGTCGGAGATGAATTGTCAATCCAGAATTACGCGAAAACAAAGTTTATTCGACCGGTATGCACGCGCGTCGATGTTTTTCAATAAAATTTATAACGGTATATTATATAAAATCAGTCATCGAGACAGGCAAATGTAGCTTCACGGGCACGCGCGATCGGAAAAAATTTATAAACAAAGGCACAGATTAAATCACTAAGTCTATAGTACAATATATCTTTTTTTTTTTTTTTTAATATCTCGGCAGCGTTTCTTTTATACAATTTGTCATAAGTCATAAATTCACTACGAGGATTTCGATCATTGTTTCCATGGCTCTAATACATATAGCAAATGGAATTAGATCAACTAATATGTATTCAGAACTTTGAGAAATTCTGCAAATTTAGTTACAGGATAAGCACTCTGCTTATAGTCGAGTCGTTGCTCGATCGCCTATCGCGTTACAAGCAACGGCAGAGTAAAGCAAGCTTCATCTAATATAATAGAAGTTATATGTTTCAAACTATTTGTATATAACATATACATATATATAATCGCAAAGCAGAACAAACAGATAGATTGATTTAACATTAAAAAAAATATAAGAGTAAAAAAATTAATTCCTCGTAATAAGATGCAACGCAATTATTTTTTGATTTTGTACACAATCAAAAAAAAAAAAGAAAGAAAAAGAAAAATATGGTGTATTTTATCAGATATTGTCAGAGTTACACATTTAAAAGCTCTGAATGGTGTGTTGAATAAAAGTCATCAAATGAGAGAGGAGAGAGAGTTGTCTCTTTTCGAAGCTACCAATTTAATTTAAAGGACGAACGTGTGGGTAAAGAGAGCGGAAATGCGGGCTGTTGCTTCTGATTCGAAGCATACGAGCATACAACCGCGACTGTACGGTAAGTGCTTTCAGCAATCTGTATCCCGACGGTGGATTTCCATACAATATGGTTAGCTCGTCGTCTGCCGAAGCTATCGGTAAATAACGACGGCGACGACGGACGTTCGCTCTAATTCCGCGCGCGATGTTACGCCGCGCATAATAAACGCACGGCACGCATCACACTTTATCGGTTCCCACTGTGTGAGTTATGTCAGCATGCATGCCGTGGTGTTGCCAGCACGATCCGCTGATACAACCGTTCGTCCGGCCGTGTAACAGCTACTATTGAATTGTGTCTTCTATGCGGAGTCAGAGACGCGAACTGCCTCTAAAATAAGCGCGCTCGTGAATGCAAAAAATAAAACAATATCCACGCGACGCTGGTAACAAACGCGAAAATACTTTATCGATTTATCATTTTACGTGATTTTTTACGTTCTTTGATCTGGTACTTTTGGCCACAAAAAGCCACTATAAAAACTTTTATTACTATTATACTATCTATCAAACTCTTTCGTTGTTTAAAACTAATATAGAGAAATATTGTGTGTGTGTGTTATACTTACTTAAATAAACACAATATTTTCAAAAATATTCATTTAAAATTTTAATGGATTTTTAATATTGGATTATTAAATGATACAAGTACTTTGAATAATGAATTATTATACAGCACTGATCTGCGCATGTGGCACAATGAAAACGACGTTCATGAAAATGATGACTATGTAAACTATTATATGTTACCATTGTATCTCTTTGGCGACTTCATCCATAATTGATTGATGCGCAAATTTGGTGCATAAACAATAACTGGAGGGCAATGTGTTTTTGCACAATAGCAGAAAGCATTCACTCCGAGACTACGATATTCGTCATTCTGCATTTTACGTACCGCAATTTGAATTGTTGATTAAAACATTAGTTATGCGAGAATTACTCAGACACACCGAAGCGTCAGCGTCCGCGGTCGAGATTTATAGATAGCGAGCTTTATATTTATGTAACGAAACTGAGATATTAAATGTAGATATAAATCTCGCCTTTCTATGATCTATATATACTATCTCTTTTAGAATCATTATTTTTTAAAAATTTACTCACGGATATTCGCAGAGTAAGATGTCAAGATATTAAACTTTGCTTTTTGATCAATCGCTTACCTGAAACAAAAAAAAGATACAATTAGTATTAAATAATTTATTTTTTTCTTTCTTTTTTATCACTGTGTGATTACATTGTATTATCTTTAATGCGATCTTCAATTAATAATAAAATAAAATGCGATAAGTAAAGCAAACAATCTGCTAAGAATGCGGTGAACATGAAAGATGAGAGAATCGATACGAAACGTGACAGACTTAGAGATGGACTTGTCATTCTTCCGAATGTATGTATCTCTAGACTTTGAACGTCGAGATGGACTTGCCGTCGTTCCCTTCCTGTCGAGACGGATCGATGGCGCGAAAGAAGCAAGTCGACACTTCGCGGAAAACAGTTGTCTCACTTCGTCCCCTCATCTCTGTTCCGTTGAAGTGAGAGCGGCAAACGTGCCAAATAAACACAACGAGAGATCCCGCGGACCGGTTTCTCGACCGGACGCGACAGTGCATTGAATGGGCCATTCACTAACTTTGACGTTTCCACCTACGTAAGTTTCCAGACATTTTACGAGGTCGTGGACCGCGCTCGGTCGCGCCGTACACGCTGGCTTTTCGACTAAAGCCCTTTGTTTCGGGCAACGATGACCGGTTGTTGCGGATTTAGCCCCCAAGTGGAATCGAGATTCGCGCCGAAGGGTTTTCCGAAAGCCGCTTCGAGCTATTTATAATACTATTAATAATACGTTCAAACGGATAAATTCGCCATTCGTGGGAGGAGTTTCGTGGAAATTCACGCGAAGTGCCTTGCACGATTATGTCCAAGATTCCCACTGTTTATCGTTCCAATGCCCTGAACAGAATTAGCGTACCGGAAATATTCGGGCAAACTTGGTGAAATCTGATGTGAAAATGGAGTTTCAGGATGGATCAGTATAATATCGATTATTCCGAACAGTCTAAGATTCATAAATAATTTCTTCGAATAGAGATAATTTTAGATCCACCATCCATCTCTTTATATAATTTAGGATCGGATTAATAAATCCATTTGAACGATAGAATGAGATATTGATTTGACACTGTATTCAGTTTGTCACTTTACAGACAAGGATTTGTTTTTACTAAAGTTAAAAGCCTTTAGTCACGCTTTTCAAATTTCACTGCGCCAGTGAGTGAAATAAACGTCGGTGGACAGAGAGCATATTTCGACGCGACAGAAAGAGCATGGATGGGGGGAGGAAGCGCAGGTACCGCGGGCGTGTTGCGCAGCGACTTTAAAACTTGTAATAAATTCCGGCGGACGGTGCGCTTGACGTGAATTGTCGTACGGTACACAACCGGCCGAAGAAGCGGGTAGTGGAAGAAAACGAGGGAGAAAGAGAGAGAGAGAGAATCCATGGAAGCCGCGCTCGTGTCGAGTCAGACAGCAGAAACGAAAGTGGAGCGAAGGATAGGGTGGATTCTCCGGAACAGGTTGCCGGAGATTTAGAGAGGCAGGGCGAAGAGAACGAGGTCGGGAAGAGGGACCCGCGAAGCTGGATTCTGACGCTCGAGCGGGGGGGGGGGCAAGGGGGGGGTTCGCAGCCAGACTTTAGGTTGCATGCGTCAAGTGCATACTTCAAGTCGCCCTAGGGCTATACAGCGTCTATCCACTATCCAGACCCGTCAGGCTGTCTCGCTCGTTCGTTCCCTCCTTCCTTCGTTTCCGCTCGCCATCACTTCTCGTCTCTCTCTCTCTCTCTCTGTATTCTTTCTCTCTCTCTTTCTCCTTTCCCTAACTCGAGAGTTAGGGTAGCTTAATTCTCGGATACGCGACGACGTATAGGCGTGTAACCCCCGGCAGTATCCCTTCGCCGGTGGAGGGAGGCCGTGGCAATTTCGCCGGCGAAATTAAGGAAATTTTCTGTAACGAGCCTCGAAACGGCGGAACATCTTTCACAACCAGCTGGCTGGCTGTCCGCGATTACGACGACGGGGAACGGTTGCCGCCGTCGCCGGCGCATATTTCCTCGCGCACGCGAGAAAACTCGCTCCCGGCGACGTTGAGTGACTCCACCTCGTAGCTTCTATCTCGTCGCCGTCGTTATAACGCATAAATTGGAATAGTTAGCGGCGATGTTGACTGACGGAATATTCCGGGCGCAACGCGAGGAATAACAATTACGCCGGTCTATTAACGTTAATGCGGTGGAGAGAACTTTAACTTGAGCTTTGAATGCGGTTGCCTTTTTGGCGCAAGTTTCACACGATCAACCACCGAATCACCGAAGAAAATCCCCATCGCTCCCGCATTTTGATTTACGTGTCACGTTATATAAAACACCCACGTATGTTGATTTTCCGCCCGTATTTGCCGCGTTGCGTTTTCCGCGAGCGAGCGCGACACGCACGAGGTCTTTTTTTTTTTGTATGCGCCCAGCTTGAATTGCAAATGCTATTTACCGAACTGTACAGCTCTTTATTGCACGACAGCTTCCATAGATCGTAAAGTTGTCCGACCGAAGGTTATATTAGTTACAGCCGGATATCCGATATGCTACAATAATATTATATCGTTCATGCGACACGCGGAAAGTGCCGGTTTTCCATCAAGGGATATCGTATTTCATATTTCAGTTTATACGAAGCGGGGGATGCGCTGCGGGGTTAGTTTCCGCGTGCGGTCTGCGTTCGTTCCGCCCCGGTATACTTATCACTACGTACCGCCATAATTACGCCGGACGCGCGATATAAACTATCTCCAAATTGCATCCGGGACTCGACGACTGCGCGAAGGAGGGAGCAAGAAAGATAGAAATGCATGAATTCGCGATGAAACTTTTATAACCAAGTTATAACGAATATCACACACACATATATAAACGACAAATTATTCTCTTCGCAATTCAATTTGAATTTTATTGCCATTTCTCACATAGCGCGGTCGATTAGAGACATCCGACGTATGCATCGATAGCGCGATGCAAAGTAGAAGAGAGAAGGAGAGAGAACACGAGGGATATAATTATCAATTCATCTCTCTCGTAAGCTATTAATCGCCACGACGTGCGAAAGCGGCATTTTTCTCAAGATAATGGAATCCATCGCGTTCGATTAATTACGGCCTTTCTTTCGCGTCCGGCAACGGGGAAGGAAGGAGGGAGTCCGTAGGAGTTTGCCAACAAATAGAGGACAACTTCATCGTCGCGGTATTAAGGACGAGTGGACGCTAATGAGCGTGGGCCGGCAGCAGATCCCCCGGAATAGTATCGGACGAGGTTGCAGCCTTGGTCGCAGCCGGTGATTAGTCGTTAACGCTTATCATTAACCTCAAGGGTTAATTTCTGCATTAATTACTCCGTGTCGCTTGTTGGAAACTATCTCGGCCGTCCCGTCGACGAGCGCATGGACAACAACACCGCAGATGTTTCGAGTTTGATGCGACCGAATGCACTGCGAATCGTTGCCAGTCAACCATGAAAATCGACCAGGGTACAACGTAAACGAAACGAATGCAATCAATTTTCGAAATAAATTGTTCGCGTTTCAAATATATAGTTGTAAATCTTTCAAAATATAAATATTCGAATTTCTTACGAGAATCACCACAAGACTTGAAATACAATTTTACAGATAATCACATGCGATTCATTAACAAAAATTTTTGATGACAATCTCAATTTTTAAGAAACTTATTCAAATGAAAAAATAAGTTAAAAGCAACAGCGAGTCTTATGTCAAATAAAGAATTAAATTAAGACTTCAAAGAAGAAACAAGGCATTAATTTATAATAATAAATAATATCTAAATCCGATAATAATATAATAAATACAATTTGTAAATATATATTATAATTATTTCATAACGAATATAAACGCAACATTATCTGCGCGACGTATTAAATGCTTCAAATTGTATTATATAATTATTTTTTAACGAACAAGCCTGTTCATTAATGCATTCCCGATAAAATTGCATTGGAGATTTTCTAGTAATTCGACGCAATCCTCTGTCGATCGATAAAAATATTCACAATTTAAAGCCGCTCGTTTATGTAAGTTCACACATGCGTCGATGCATTACACAACTTCTATTAAATGCGACGCTTCGATAGTTAATAACAACAGTAATTACTGTTCGTTAGACACGGATCAATGTAGTCATTAACGCGAGTATAGTAGATAGGTAATACTTTTATTCGTGTTGATTAGCGCAAAAGCATAAGGATTCCGTCGTGCATGGGATAGGATTATTAATAAGACTATCGATATAAACGGCACTTAATTGCTATTGGTTTTGTCCGCGAACGCGATGTAAAATCATCGTCTGATCGTACATCAGCTGTTTGTACGTCAAGGCAACGATAACCGCGCTTTACGCATTGTTAAGGTTCGACATCTTGCAACTAATTTTACGGAACTTTCCTGCCTTTGAGATAATGTATGCTCATTAGATTCATTTAACGTAACGCGCTCATTACATCATTTTGCAGCAATATTCCCTCGTTAATCACCGTCGCTTTGATCTTTGGCAGGTTATCTCTCGCGAAAAAAAAAATTTTACAGTACAATCGTACACTTGATACTATCATCATCATCATTATTTTATTTACTTTGCGATTGAATGTGCCAAGATCTTTTCCTCGTATAAAAAAATAAGTTTCGTGAAAAAACTTTAACATCAATTTATCGCTTAGGTTAATAGCGCGTTATCGTTAGTATCCTATATATTTGAAGAAGAGTTAGATACCAGCGGAAAAATCTGAAAAATGAAGCAAAGGTGTAAGAAGTCGATCGATTAGACGGCGCCTCCGTATTGTCTACATGTGTCTGGTATAAATCTCGCTAGGAAATTTATGGCGCACCCTTCCGACTGCCTAAGTAATACATTTTCTCCGTGTCCGCAGATACGACGCTCGATTAACAAACTCCCGCCCACGCCAGCGAGTTACGATATTAACGACGGCGAAATACGATTCATTTACACCCACCCGCGCCTTCGCAAAATGAAACATGCGAGATCGAACGAGTGGGATGCGGCAGCAATCGCCCGATGAGCGCGCACACAATGCCGGTAGCCGACACGTTGACATTATCTTCGACTTTTAAAATATTGCGTGCCGCGTGAGGAAGATAAGCCGCGATACCGAATATAATTTGCATCGATAGACTTCACGTCCGCGATCGGCGCGATCGACATTGTTCGCCGTTAATCTCCGCGTAGGCATACGCATTGTAATCGATACTAAACGTCTCAAAGTTGCGTATTATTCAGAGTTAAAATTTGCGTTGACGCGCGAGGATGTGTAAGATACTCGAAAGACGTTACATCGATGCGAACTTTGATAGATTTTACCCGAGTCCGAAAAAAGAAATCCCTCGATAGCGCAGCGGTATCTGAGTTTCCACGTCGTTTGACGTTTCTCCGGGAGATATAAAAGGGGATATCAAAGGCGGTAGCTCAAAGGACAAAAGTCCCCCGGCGCTCCGAGGGAAGCGCGCGACCGAGAGGGGTTACGACGGGTCCGGGGCGATCGAGATATCGGACGAAGGGGGGATTGTGAGATTCCTCTCTGCGGAGGACGTGGCGTCTCGGTATAAATTAAAAGTTTTTACCGCCGCTAGAAGATCGTTAATCCGTCGTGTCACTATCCGCGCCGTTCCGCGTAACTCCCGCGGTTTATTTCCACGCTCTCCCTCGCGGGACTCTAAGTCACCGGAACTTAAGCTTTACATTTCCGTCGAGACGCTTGCCCCCCCCCCCCCTTCCACCAACTTAGCGCGCGATTCTCTTTTTCGTTATCGGCCGTCCCTCATAAGTCTCGTGGTTCCCCTTCACTTCGCAGCCGCGCTTGCGGGGCTTCTTAATGCACTTCGGGCGGCGAGTATATTAGACGAATGTAAAACTCTGCCGGTGACATTTACGACGAACTTCTAGGTAGTCGGAAGAAACTGGCTAGTTCCATCGCGTTGACATCCCGACACAAACATCGATTTTTTTAACGGCGGAGAGAGAAGTGTCGTATGCACAAGAACAGCAACATATTTTAAGCTAGCTGTGAGTTAATAAGTTGTTTCTTACTCAAAATGATTACCGTAAGAAATGCCGTCAAGACTCTGTGTCAACTTCTTGAGTGATATTGCGTTATGTTCATAAACACTCGCTCATCTACACACACGAAATTTACTGTTTAAACTATACATCCGCGTCAAAGTATACATCCAAGCAATTTTGGCAAATGAAGCAGGATCACGAAAAGAACAGCTCGAAGATGCAGAGTGGATAAGATGGCGAATAGGTAATTAGCAATTCTTTGAGCGAATAGCGGTCGAGCGAATTTCACGGAGCGTATCGTCTATTCAGCTGGGTGGAGCACGTCGTATTTGCTTACGATACACAAGTAGGTGTAATTAATCTCCCTTTCATAGCCGGTTCTATCCAGGCGAAAATAAAAGGCTAAGAGGCTCTTAAATTCGCGTAGTTGGAGCTTCTTAAGATGAATAGTAGTAAGATACGTCTTCTGTATCTTTTATATTCTTTTCTCTACTAAATATTTATAAGATAATCTCGCCGATATATAATTTATGTATTTTATATAAATCAATTGTAATAAAATATTTCGCGCGTGTGTGTACAAAGATATTTTACAGAAAATGTAAAGATATAGTGTCAACGCCGAATGTGAAATATATCTCGAGACAGCAGAAACCTCGTGCGAATTCTGTCAAAAAGTCAGAAGGATCGAGATACCTTCCAAGAAATGTGTAAAAATATCGAAGTCGGGATATCATATTGGAGTATACGCGAAGAAAGCAGTTCGGTGGATAGCATTGACGGATACCGTTGGTAAGTCACGAAGGATCAGCTGGGATTGATCTTTGGCCGAGACACACGTTGGCTCCATCCAGATTTCTTTCCTTTGCGCGGGGTCGCGCCCGCAGCGACATATGAGATGCAGCTTGCATCATACAATGTTGAATCCACATCATGCAAAACTTTCCGAGGTAAACTTTCCGAGGAAGTCAGCTGATATTGTCGCGTCAAAGCACGAAGGCTCACGATGTAATAGTAACGATTTTTCAATATTTTTTTCGCGTGAAAGGAAACGTACCGATGTAGCAAAAAATGCTGTTAAAATTCTCCTCAGAATATTATTATGCTTGTAGTAAGGCGATTAATCATTGTAATCTTCTTTGAATAGATCTTACATAAACGTCCAAAGAATTATTTGCCGTTAGAACAAATTGCTTCGAATATTGTCTCTATTATTCGTCATCGCAAATGTGGGTAATAAACTTCGATAAATGCATTAACCGTTACCTCGTTTTGCAACATTCCGTAATTGTCCGACAAGGGCAATTACGTGGGATTGCACAGCCTGCTTGAAATTATTGAATGGAGGAATTTAACGAGACTTATTGTTTCTTTTTTGGTTTACATGAATTTCTACATTGGCGCGATTTAAATAAATACAAGTCTATATTCTCTATTTCGGTGTAACTAGCAAACTTAGATTTCGTTTTTCAGCAAAGGCTTTTTAAATTAAAATATGACATATTTACATGATTGTGACATGATCGTAATAGTATATTTGACTCCAACACGTATACAAAAAATTTTTTATTAATCAATAAAATAAATCTACCTATATATTCACAAAGTCTTGTCTGACGTTTCATCGGTGTAGCATTCTCATCTGGGGACTTATTATTTTATGGCGAGCCACGGGAGACTTTACTCGAAACTCGATCGTTAATCCGCCGTGTAGAAGCAGCTACGTGGATGAATTTATAAATATAGGCGTTTACACTTTCATTCCGCACACGACACGCAAGGTATCACGGCCTTTGATCGTAACTCGCTACACTTAATCGGTTGATCTCTCTCAAGCCCGCGCGCTTGCATTACAAGCTGCACGCAAGCAAACTGCCAGAGGTCTTTGCCTTTAAAACGTGATAAGATTAAGCTGCCGGGGTCTATTCATCGGCTGCCGCAAAAATGTCATCTCCTCTACGGAAAAAGGGATTAGTGCACGTTAGCTAATTATAATCACACATATAAAAATAACTGTTCTTTCTTTTCCTGTACCATCGCTTATTTAATACTTTTAGAAAATTGACGTTTGCGCAAGAGAAGAGACATAGTTATATCGAAACCAGAAATCGATTCTAAAAATATCGCGCCCCTAGTCACGTTATATTTGATTTATCTTTCCACGTGAAGGGCTGTATCTACAATGTTGCGACCGATTTCAGCAATAAAAATCAATAATTTCTTCTGACCTCTTATGGAGCTCTCTGCTGGTACGCTGAGGATTTATCGAATAAGCTTTATGTGGAAATGAAATTCAAGATATCCGACCTCAATACTCCCGATGAAAACCACACGGTATCGGTCGCCGTTGAAAAGAACTCGATAACGATTGAATAAAAGCCGATCGTATCAATGTCGCAAGACCTCTGTTAACGTTGATCATAAAATCCGAATGGGGTCCCCCCTCGATGTAAGATCCCATAAATAGCAGCTTTCTGCGCGCGGTTCCCCTTTTATACCCGTAAATAAAACGATAATCGGAACGTAAACAAAAATAATTTTGGTTCGGTTTACGAAATGACAGATTCAAACTAAGCGGAATAACAAATTTATTGTCGCGCGACACACAGAGTTAAGCTATTAACTCGATGCGCAGCGAGAATTAAGGGAAACTATTATCAAATGAGATCAGAGAGATAATGTACAGAAATAATGTTAATTAAATCCGCCGAAATCTCCGGGGCATACAACTCCGAGGCACAACTCGTGCGTCTTAACTTTCGTTAATATCTCGCTGCTATATTTCCAGACCGCGCGCTCACTTGCACCGGAGCATCTTCCCCGAGCAAAATTCCATCATTAAGTAGAATCGCTGAAGGTAACTAACGTTGGTAACATTACCCCTAGGCGCATTGGTAAAATATTTAAATAGTTAATGAAACCGAATAAAGGAGTCGCATTTTAATGAAAATTGGTGAAATGACACTCTGCCTTTGTATCTTAAAAAGATATGAATAATTCACAACCCAGGGCCTTGGTATCCTTTGCATTTTACCGGACTCGCCTTTTGTGCGCGCTTACTGAGAAGTTCAAGATTATTACTTTTTACCACGATGCAGTGCCGTTCTCGGAACGAATATCGATACTTTACATTTTGATTTATTTCATTTTTGGCCAATTTTTAAACTCTTAGACTTTCTTGATCAACGTTTACACATAACATAACAGAAATTTATTTTAAATTTTTTCTGCTTTGTTAAAAAACACACGAAGAATACTATATATTTTAGACGCAAGTTGTGAAGTCCAAAAGAGGAACGTCTTGCCGAAACACGTTTCGATTCATTCGAGAACTTTGAACCTTCTTGTTGTTAAACGAGAAGATATTCTAGTTAAAAGAGAACAATGAGAAAGTTGAAAGGGAGGAAAAGGAGAAACGGAGAGGCAGCATGGCGTCCGGAATGGGATGTAGGAGGTCAGAGGTTCTGGACTGAATTACGCGGCACTTAAATACCACTAGCCGAAGTACATGAGATCTGCATTCCATGATGATGCTGCACCGCGCGCAAGCATTGGCCGTAAAAGAGTTTCGATATTCCTATCGGGAACCTTCTCGTAGCCACATAAAAAAACGATCGCAAATATTTTATAATATTAATGCAGCAGTAATTAAGAAATACGAGAGGAAACAGCCTAGAATAAGCAACTAAGACTCTCTCTCGCTGGACCGGTCCATCATCGCGTCGCCGATGTTAAGCGACAATGGAATTATCCTGAGATGGTATCTGTTTAAAGATGTGACACGATATCTGAATATCTATGACTGTTCCGCTACGCGAGACGGATTAATCTTTTATGAAATTGATGGAGAGGAAACAGCCTAGAATAAGCAACTAAGACACTCTCTCTCTCTCTGGACCGGTCCATCATCGCGTTGCCGATGTTAAGCGACAATGGAATTATCCTGAGATGGTATCTGTTTGAAGATGTGACACGATATCTGAATATCTATGACTGTTCCGCTACGCGAGACGGATTAATCTTTTATGAAATTGATTTGACTTATAAAATCTTGATATTAATACTTGATATTGATTTGGGATCGCAAATTCAAGGACTAAGTTAAATTTAATTATTCAGATTTATTACCAGCATTTATCCACAAACTCCTTGAATTTTTAACTATCTTTTGAGTTGATAGTTCCTTCATCTAAGAAAACCGTTCAAAAATTAATAAAGAAGAAGAAAAATTAAAGCGGAAAGTTAAACATATCAATTATTTTCCGGAGATCTATCAAGGGAACTGTCAAACCTCGAGAACAACGAGAACGAGTGCTTTTCATATGGTGCGTGCGAGATGAAGGTATACGCGTAGAAAGTAGATGAGTTTTTCCAGAAACACAATATTTCTCTCGTTGTTAACTTTGTCACGTGCGCAGAGCGAGCGTACAGTACGGAAAAATGATGGGCCGGGATTGTGGTTGAAATAAGAAAATAAGGCGGCTCGCGAGGTCAAATAGTCAGACTTTACCGTTTCGTTTATGAAGCGTAGCATATTTTGCGGTGGACTTTCACGAAGGTATATATATATATTCTCTTTTGCAGATTACAAAATTGTAAAATCGTCATATGCGTTACCTGTTTCGTTATAAAACGTCTACTTTATTCGTAACTTTCAACTATGTAGTATGATTTGGCTTGATTAAGGTAAGAGCGAGGAGTTAATTCGCATATAACTGTATTATATTTTGCTGCGAGTGTAATTTCAATTATATTTTTCATTCGCCTCTTTATAATATATAGAAAATAATTCATCATAAATTGAAATACGTAAGACGTTAAATGTTTTTAATTTTTGTTTGATTATTTTCTAAATTATATTATGAGAGATTAGATACGATCTTATCGCACATAGTAATTGATAGTAAAAAATACCGCATTCAGTGTTTCCTGACGATTATGCAGGATGCGAATAAAGTTTATGTATCGCATTTACCATCGGCATCGATTCAAGTACATCGTCTGGTAACAGTAAAATTAAATCAAACTTTGGCAATATTTCTTTTGAAACTTTTGCGGTAGATATATCCGAAACTATAAATTGTTTGCGTACACTCGATGTATTATCCTTACTCTCTCGATCATTATTTTGCACAAATGAAAAGAACAACTAATTTCATTTGACAAATATACATCCTCTTTCTCTCGAACGAATCGCTAGAGACTAAAAGACTACTAAATCCGCTTTTAAAATGCGTTTCTGAAGCGTTAGTTTTTTATATGAAAAAAAACTCGGTTATTTTTACACTCGGTGACACCGCAGAGTAGATTTTGAAGAATTTCCATAAAATTTGCGAGAAATGCATTAATTTAAAAATGTGGAATATTAAAACAACAAATACATATTAAGCATATGATTAAATTCTCCGTTTGTTAATATATAACTAAATTGAATAACGGTAGCAAAATTCAATATGTCTTTTAAATTGAATTCATTATAATGAGCACTTTGCGTTACAGCAATTTAATTGCGTGTTACGAATCGATGGCAAATGTAGACAGAATTTGTAGATGAATGTTTATTGGACAAAATTGAGTTTTAAAGCGTAACTGTGTTCAAAAGTGCGACCATCCAGTCACGAAAATCGAGAGAGATAGTGGCGCGTCCCCATCATAGCGGCCATTTATTTAGTGGAATTTACATAAACTGACGGTAATTCGTAACTGAAAGATTTTAATTAACATAATGACGCCTTTAATCTCTCTGCACACACTCTGCTTTGGATCGAATGATTGCATAAACTCGCCTGCATTATTCACGAGAGTGCGGGTCGACGTCATTGACAAATTCTCCTTAAAACGCTTCAATTTCGTGTGCATATGGCTAAATATATTTAATAAATTTTACAACAATTTTTGAAAAAATATCGCCGTTATTATTATCTATGCCGTCGATATTATTGAACTTTGATCGATTAAGGTTCTAAATTATAAGGAGATATTTAGTATAAAAAAAAAAATGCAAGAGCCTAACAACTTCCTGGTACAAGGATTGTCGGCTACTACGCGAAGCGAGAAATTGTGCGCGGTGGTTTACGTGTGCTATTGACAGAATAGTTACGAATATACCGGATAACAGATGGGAACGAGTCGATTGTTTCGCGTAGGACTAGCATGAAAGTTTCCCGTTGTTCGTAACATCACGCACGGCTCTAATACGGGAAAGTTGCCTCGATCGGATCCGACACAATGAACTAACGTTTGGGGAACATTCGCGGATATGTGAGATATTTATCTGCGTGTGTCACTTTAAACGAGTGCAGGGATATAACTGCACGCGCAAGAAAGCGCAGTCGCGGCCACGTACCGTTTTATCTGTAACCGACAAATGATAAAGGCGCTACTTTTACTGAAAACGTTCCTCCGTTTTCGCGACGGCCAAAAGAGATGCTACATCATGTCGAGCTTGCGATGAAAAACGGGTCATTCCGTTATTCCTCTCGCGAAAGGCGGAAAGAAGTTCGTCGTAGTTTTGTCGAATAACGGGGTACCATTTCGTCGCCGTCGTCGATAGCTTCTCGCGGCTGCTATTCTTCTCCCCCGTTTCTTGCGGAAGCTTCGTTGCCGCCGCGCATACTCGCGACGAGATTACATTCTAAAGCACGACGCGCAGCATCCACGTGAGAGCGCGCATCTTTGGATCGCGTTACTCGCTTGTACATTCCGCGCTCGCCACAGGGGATTTATCCGAGACCGGCGTTTCTTCTACTCGCGCGAAAATACTTGTGTTAATACGCGAATCTTCGTGTGCAGGATATTTATGAAGATTACTTTCGCGCGTGAAGGGAAGCTCGAATGAAAATGGATTCACGGGAAAAGCAATGATAATTCTCTCAAAAAACATAGAAAGTTATTAAAATTAAAGTAAAAAAGAAAAAGAAAAAGAAATATATAATTACACGTGCGCATAATGTACATCGCGAAATTGCGTATGGCTTTTAGTATAAACTGCTCGTGAGTAATATATGTTTTATTCTGTTGAAGTAAAACGTCAAAGAATGTTATAATCGAAATGAACATAATCATTCTCATGTAAATTTATATCGATGCTCTTTATTAAAACATCAGTTAACTGACAATTTATTTCATTCGAAGCATAGAACAAGGATAAATTAAATATTTCAACTAATATTAAAAAAGGAAATATTGACAGGAAAAACGAGGCGTGCAAACAGTTTGATCGAGTCAACCGTGTCTATATCCTGCGAATTGCACACACAAAACATATCGCTTTTCGACCGATGACGTTTAACTGAAGTGCATCTCATGGCAATTAACACGTGTCAACTGCCGGGACTCATTACGCGCTCGGCTTCCTAAAGTCCTAAAAGATCTAATACGCATCAGGCTAACTCTTTCCAGAAAAGATCCCGGGCTAGAGAGAATAATCGGATAAAAATAATGTAGGCCGACAAAGATAAAAGAGAAAGAAAGAAAGAGGAGTGCTGGAATACGCGCGAAGCGTAAATTCATTCATGGCGAAGAATCTGGCGTCTCGGAGCCTGCCAGACACGGGTCTACGACGTCCGCCCACGGCTTCTCTCTCTCTTTCTCTCTCTCTCTCTCTCTCTCGGGCCATTCACGACGCACATGAATGAAAACGCGTCTGCGTACGGCAAACGCGAGTGCTTTACGCGCTTATGTACACTCGATGTCAAGAGACGTGTGGCCGCCCGCCGTTTCCGCCTTTCGTAAAGTTTCTCCTGCGTTCACCCGTGTTTTTAAAATCTAATAACAGATGATGTGATTTTTCCATGAGTTGCTTAAAAGAAATAATTGGAAATAATTAATCATATCAATTTCGAACAGAATCAAACTTTGATATAATACGTTAAACGCGTATATGTGGTGATGACAATGTATCTTCTATTTTATAAGCTAATTTTTGATAATCAGAAGGATGATATAAAGAACATAATGAAAATAAATTTTAATTTTGTACGAGTCGCATTTCTGTAAAATAGTCGCGCCGGTTCGAACGAGTTTCCATTGAAAGATAGAGGAAAGGGTAAACGTTGCAACGAAGAGAAAAAAAAGTGGGGAGAGGAAGGGAGAACAGCTCTGTCGGGCCGTGCACGAGCGAGATTTGCATATCCGCTGTCAACCCGTTCGACCGGCGTGCAATAAGCGGCAAGGTCATTCACACCGGTACGCCGATCGCTGAATGAGTTTTGCCCCTGCCGCGTAGTCTCTCGTCTCTTTTTTTTTTTTTTTTTTTTTTTAACAAAGTTAGTCCTCGTTTTTTTTTTTTTTTT